>NC_087217.1:8780991-8793491 GCF_015104395.2 Macrobrachium nipponense
TCTGAATTTCCATAATTCACAGAAGAGCAGAGAATTTACCCTCATACTGTTTTATTTTATTTAATTTTTGTGTATTTTATTTTATTTTTTTATTTATTTTATTTAGACTCGTTGTTTTAGGGTTAAAACTGGTAAGTGGGGTGCTAATTAGCCTCCGTAAGGGCTCTCAAGGGTTTATTCATAGTCGCTGGCTTCAGTGTGTTTTGGTGTACGTCTCTGTGTGTGTTTTTTCCTTGTTTACCGTACTACATATTTATTTATTTTATGTTTATTCTTTTAACATGTTTGTTTCATAAAGTCTCCTAATCTCGTAGAAAAAGGATACATAACAAATGTTTTGTAGTATACTAGAAAGGACAGCGAGAGAAAATTGAAGGCAGTATTACTGTTGAGGTAGTAGGAAATAGTAGTTTGTATGTTTACCTTCTTGTGTGATGCAACTGTATTTGATAAATGTTTACATTGCACAGTCTTTTATGCTTCTGTCTGTTGATGGTCCGTTTCCTCCCTATAGTAGATTCACATCAACCGTGCATTATGATGCTCCTGATTGGCTGTTGATAAGCCAATCACAGGGCTGGAAATTCTCAGTCTCTCGAGAGAGTTCACTTGGGTAGGATCTATGTTACACCTCTCCTGAGTGATACGTCTTTCGAAAGTATTGGCTTATCAACAGCCAATCAGGAGCGTCGTAAGGGACAAGCCTAGACATCAAATGTATGGTTGATGTGAATCTACTATAGTAACTCATCTCCCCTAGTAACGCTCGGATTATTACGCAGTATTGCCTATTCTGGTTTCAGCAACTGCAATTAGCGCAAGCTCTCGTTCTTTTCATGTTTCACTGTTGATTTGTCATCCACAGTTAGTTAGTTTCTATTGGAGAGACATTATATTGTAGGTAAGATGAACATCTCAGTTTCATCTATTGAGTTATTCAGAAATGTTGCTGCTTTTGATCATTATCGTTGAAAACCTTGGTGCTATGCTGCTACTTTCGTTGTTTTAAATATTGAGCTTTGATTATGTACAGTCAGATTCAAAACTCCAAAGGTCCACCGCCACTCGCTCGTGTAGGTCATATCGGACCCCTCTGTAAACTCTAACTTTTTAAGAAAAGTTACTGTTATTGGACACTTGAATTTGAGTGTACCGATGAATGTCTTTGGTAGCATTATTTTCATTTTACCTGATTATACGTGCAGTTACGTTAATTCTGGTGTCATTGTTTCAGTTTTTCTTGATATGTCTAGAATGCATAATGTACTTGTTGATGATTGATACGATAGTGTTTTGGTGGCTTTTTATTTACCTTACAGAATTAATGGGGTTATTTAGTAGCAAGACGGCCTAAACGTAGTTGCGTTACATAAAATTGTGAAATGTTTATAGTGACAACCTTTCGAGCTATTTATTGTTCGTAAATACTTTTCCTGTATTAAAATATCTTAAAGCTCTCTCTCTCTCTCTCTCTCTCTCTCTCTCTCTCTCTCTCTCTCTCTCTCTCTCTCTCGCTCGTTTACACACGGTGACTGATGAATACCAAAGTATACTTTAAGAAAAATATTTAGCAAAGAAAATCTTTTTTCTTGTAGTAATTTGATACCGAAGAGAAAGAAAGTTTTCCCCAGAGTTTGTGCAGTAAATAAAAAAGTTTTTGTTCTGAAGTTTGTAGGAAAATGGATTTTTGTGTTTCCCTTCTTTTTTTTTTTTACTATATAAGAAACTTATTCTGTTTAATTTTAATAGTTCGCTGTTGGGAAGGTATATTCGTTGCCATATTGGAAAATGTTGTTAGTGTATTTATCATCAGTCCATTGTATGTTCTAAGGACTATTTTGCGTCTGTAAAAGTATACAGTGAATAAAAGGGGAGGAGATACAAACAATTCCGAGGGAGAGGGAATCGGGTGCACCAAAAATCCAGTGTCCGCCGCGTCTAAGGTCTTCCTTGGTAACAGATGACTACAAAGAAAAAGGGAAGGCTTTAATTGAAAAGTAAATACTTCAGAGGAGGCCTTTGATTGGGCGAAGTTTTGATCCCCTGTCTTTCAGAAGCGTTTAATTTAGGCAGCTTTGCCCCAGTTGTATAA
The DNA here is from genome assembly GCF_015104395.2 of Macrobrachium nipponense. Classification (NCBI taxonomy): domain Eukaryota; kingdom Metazoa; phylum Arthropoda; class Malacostraca; order Decapoda; family Palaemonidae; genus Macrobrachium; species Macrobrachium nipponense. Next base: position 8,783,084 of record NC_087217.1, read on the forward strand.
AATCAGTGAACTTCTGATCCGAGTCAGTATTTGTTGTCATTACCAGTATTGGTGTCTTTCTCCCCCGCTTTTTTTACAATGATTTATTGGAAGGATTTTGCTCTTACATAAAATACATGTAGCCAAGAAGCCATATTTTGGTATTTTTCATAACGTTAACTTTTGTAATGCTGGCTTTGCTCAAGGATTTGATAGCACTCCCAAGTAATTGTTAATTTCTTCTAAGGACGTATCGCTGCGAGTCTGTCTTGCAATATGTGTTACTTGTAGACGTGTGTGTATATATGTATTTGTATACTATATTATACATATAAACATCTACAAATAAACACACAGACACACACACTTTTATATATATATATATATATATATATATATATATATATATTATATATATATATATATTATATATATTTAAAGCTGGATTTGCATATTCCTAGAGAGATGCATTTTGCATATTTTTTTACATGCAATCATTATTTTGATAATTCAGTCTTGCATTACGAAGAATAGCTCCATTTATGATAGTTTTTATTCATTACATTACTCATACAATATTTTGAGGTATGACTATCCATAACATTTATAAATTATGAGTTCATTATTGGTATCCCATACTAGTTTGGCTGCTTTCCTTTTCACCGTAGGTTTGTCTACTGGCAGTTGGGCTACCCTGGCCAACTTGACCAAAACCATAGCTACTCAGACTATTTCCACTGCCAACCGGACCTATGCTGTTTTGTCCGGATCCAGGACTTCTGTAGCTAATCATATTACTTCCTGTGCTACTTCCTTTTTGGTTTCCAAATCTAGCTTGTCCCGTGTTTGTTCCTTGGCCTCCATATGACCTACTTCCCTGATTTGTTCCTTTGAGACCTTTTCCTTTGCTGCCTTGACTTGTTCCTTGTCTTCCATATGAACTGATTCCTTGGCTTGATCCTTGACTTCCATATGAACTGCTTCCTTGACTTGATCCTTGACTTCCATATGAACTGCTTCCTTGACTTGATCCTTGACTTCCATATGAACTGCTTCCTTGATTTGATCCTTGACTTCCATATGAACTGCTTCCTTGATTTGATCCTTGATTTCCATATGAATTGCTTACATGACTTGATCCTTGATTTCCATATGAACTGCTTCCTTGACTTGATCCTTGACTTCCATATGAACTGCTTCCTTGATTTGATCCTTGACTTCCATATGAACTGCTTCCTTGATTTGATCCTTGATTTCCATATGAATTGCTTACATGACTTGATCCTTGATTTCCATATGAACTGCTTACATGACTTGATCCTTGATTTCCATATGAACTGCTTCCAAGACTGGATCCTTGTGTTCCATATGAACTGCTTCCTTGACTTGATCCTTGACTTCCATATGAACTGCTTCCGTGACTTGATCCTTGACTTCCATATGAACTGCCTCCATGACTTGATCCTTGACTTCCATATGAACTGCTTCCGTGACTTGATCCTTGACTTCCATATGAACTGCTTCCTTGACTTGATCCTTGACTTCCATATGAACTGCTTCCTTGACTTGATCCTTGACTTCCATATGAACTGCTTCCCTGACTTGATCCTTGACTTCCATATGAACTGCTTCCTTGACTTGATCCTTGACTTCCCTGACCTAGCTCTTGGCTTGCGTATCCATTATTTCCACTGTTTGTTCCGTGGCTCCCATATCCGCCACTATTTCCCTGATTCGTTTCTTGGCCTCTATATCCAAATCCCATGTTTCCTTGGCTTTCATAAAATCTGCTTCCCTGACTTGTTCCCAAACTTCCATATGAACTACTTCCTTGACTTGTCCCTAGGCTTCCATATCCACTATTTCCTTGACTTGTCCCTTGGCTTCCATATCCACTATTTCCTTGACTTGTCCCTAGGCTTCCATATCCACTATTTCCTTGACTTGATCCCCTTGGATTCTTTCCTATTAATCCACTTATTTCCTTGACTTGTTCCCTTAGGCCTTCCATATCCCCTATTTTTCCCTTACTTGTCCCTTGGCTTCCATATCCACTATTTCCTTGACTTGTCCCTTGGCTTCCATATCCACTATTTCCTTGACTTGTCCCTAGGCTTCCATATCCACTATTTCCTTGACTTGTCCCTTGGCTTCCATATCCACTATTTCCCCTCCTTACTTGTTCCCCTAGGCTTCCAATAATCCACTATTTCCTTGACTTGTCCCTTGGACTCCATATCCACTATTTCCTTGACTTGTCCCTAGGCTTCCATATCCACTATTTCCCTGACTTGTCCCTTGGCTTCCATATCCACTATTTCCTTGACTTGTCCCTTGGCTTCCATATCCACTATTTCCTTGACTTGTCCCTTGGCTTCCATATCCACTATTTCCTTGACTTGTCCCTTGGCTTCCATATCCACTATTTCCTTGACTTGTCCCTTGACTTCCATATCCCACTATTTCCTGTACTGTCCCTTAGGCTTCAATATCCACTATTTCCATGACTTGACCCTTGGCTCCATATCCACCTATTTCCTTGACTTGTCCCCTTGGCTTCCATATCCACTATTCCCCTGACTTGTCCCTTGGCTTCCATATCCACTATTTCCCTGACTTGTCCCTTGGCTTCCATATCCACTATTTCCCTGACTTGTCCCTTGGCTTCCATATCCACTATTTCTTGACTGTCCTGGCTTCCATATGCCACTATTTCCCTACTTGTCCCTGGCTTCCAATCCACTATTTCCTTGATTGTCCCTTGGCTTCCATATCCACTATTTCCTTGACTTGTCCCTTGGCTTCCATATCCACTATTTCCTTGACTTGTCCCTTGGCTTCCATATCCACTATTTCCTTGACTTGTCCCTTGGCTTCCATATCCACTATTTCCCTGACTTGTCCCTTGGCTTCCATATCCATAATTTTCCTTATTTTGGCCCTTGGATTTTCTTGCTTTCCCATATCCACTATTTCCTTGACTTGTCCCTTGGACCCCATATCCACTGTTTCCCTGAATGCTAAAGGCAAGTGTTTCTCCTGTTTGAACATTTTTCTGGCTGCTGTAGGCATTGCTGCTACTCAGTACAGATACTTGGTCACCGTAGCTGGAACCACTATTAAACCCACCCGTTCCCTGGTCAGTATAGACAAATTCATCGTTATTCTGACTTGTTCCTTGACCGCTGGAGATATATCCATCACCTTTCTGATGAGTCCCTTGTCCTCCACTGCTGTAAGATGGCTTGAAAGTGACTGCCATCCCGTAGTCTTTCGGATGCTTTGCTTCTCCTTCGTAAGTGACTTTGGCTACGTACCCATTCTGGGAGTCGGCTGTGTAATCCACCTGTAAATGGATGTCTGTTTTACAGAGCATTCGTATATGGGTAATTACGTGCGCACACGCGTAATTAACTTTATACATTTACTGCACAAGAAAAAGGTGTTTCAACAGTTGGTTACTGTTTATTATCAAGTTCATAACCCGTACTTACGCGTTGCTTACGGCCGTCTGGCAGGAGAACAGTATAGGACCCAGTGACTACATTCCCATCAGATTTTTCCTTATGACCGTATTGAAGACCCTTGTAGTTATCTTTGACATCATAGCCAAATTCGTAAGGGAGAGGTTCCTATCAGAATCAAGGATTAGCTTATAATTCACACAACTAATAGATTTCTCAAATATTCCATGCATTTCAAATAAAAGCTGTTTTACTACTATCAAATTGTACTTTCTCAGAAGCTTGGAAGGTGGTTTTCTTTAAGTGTTCGAATAAATCTTATTTTACCTAAATTTGACCTTGAAAATCGTTAGCAAAGACCTTACTTACCGACTTATATTCGGGATTAGGAAGAGCCAGAGCTGAGGCTGCGCAGCTTATCACCAGTAACGCTATTGTCTGAAAACAAGAAATGAGGAAACATTTAGTATTTCGTTTTATGCCTTTCGTGGTTAGCCAAATTTACATACAATCATTATACACGCACACACACACACACACACACATATATATATATATATATATATATATATATATATATGTATATATACATATGTAAATATATACATATACATAATATGTATACACATACATACATTATTGCCCTGTCTTTCCTCGAGAGCAACCCTCTGTTAGAGGGATGAACATTATGATTTTTAAATGAGTGATCAGTGTACTACATTGTTTCCCGGATCGCCATCCTTTGTCGTCTTAGGTTTAGTATATTTTAAGGAAGCTTAAACAGTACATAATCTCCATTTGTTTAACTTTATTTATATGTGATTCAGGTAAACATTTTTTGAAGGCTAATGAGCAATATCTAGAGAATTTGCACTGGTACATATTATGCATTGTCTTGCCAAAGGATTGTGGTCCTTTGAGTGTCCTGTAACTCTCCAGTCATTTGTATCATAAAGTTGCCGGGCTATAATGCATTTCATTAGGTAAGGCGTCTTTCTTGGGCGGGTTATTATACTTTCGTATTCCATAGACGAATTTGAAAATTTTGTCAACTATCTATCCCACATTTTGTTCATAGATAATACTTTTCTGTATTCTTAACAGAAGAACATATCAGTTTTTGATAGTTATAAGTGAGAATTTTAAAGATATTTCAAATTAGCAACTTCTCTTATGGCTGATTTCATTGATGTATTATAGTATGACTGAAAAAAAGTTACCCTTAAGATTACATGTGATATTTAAACTTGTTACCGTTTTGATTGGTCCATTTAAGGACGTTAGCTTTTAGTCTTTGCATTATGTTTACGTATTTGGACATTTAATATTTTATGCATTTATAAATCGTCGTATCGGTCTTTTCTTTGAGTTATTGGAGTCCTTTTAACTTTGTAGAATGCAATTTACCTTGTAGGCTGCCATTTCTCCCAACTGCCTCCGGTGTAGAAAGCCTCAAAAGTCCGACTGTGAAGATGAGACGGCGGCAGATGCTTTTATATCAAAATTCACGTACGTTCGATAGGTCACTGATGCTGCGGTTTTATTATGAACAAACTCCTTTCTCTTGATCAATCATTGCCGCCAAATGTGACATAATTACAAAAATAAAGCGGATGACCTCTCTTACATGCTCTTCCTCCTCTTCTTCATCTTCTTCAAAAAATGATATACAAAATGTTCTCTCTCTCTCTCTCTCTCTCTCTCTCTCTCTCTCTCTCTCTCTCTCTCTCTCTCTCTCTCTCTCTCAGAGCCATAATGTTAGCGGCAAATGACCTGGTTCATGTGGCTTGATTCCCTTGCATGTATTGAATATGAGCATTTGTATTGTAATATAGGTATTCATACATGCTCCAAGTCATCTCTCACGTGTGCTTCAAATATCGGAGTACATAGTACGTTAGTTGGTAATTTTAGGCTCGAAAGTACCTCAGAATTGAAATTTGTTCAAATTACCATTGTAAGAGAGAGAGAGAGAATTTTCTGTTGAGGTCATCTTCATATGTGAAATTGAGGTGTTCTTTGCAATCAGTTACGTGAAAAGAATATCTTGGGAAGGTTGGATGTTTATGTCATCTGCCGACCAGGAAAAAGAAGCAAGAATGATTTTATTAACAGAAGAAAATAATTGCTGCCTAGGGATTGGATGACTGTTTCTGTCGTCTTAATTATACTTTACATTAGAGATGATTTTCCGGATGTTCTAGTCTTTTTCCTTCACCTAATAGGTGTGGTAACTTTTTTTTTCTTTAAGCCAATTATGAAATCAGTCTTCCACCCATTCAGTTTTCGTTCTACATCATTCTTTTTAAGATGACCATTTTTCCTATGGAAATTTAACTTAACTAGAAGATCAGGGAAGGCGACTAGCTAAAATGAATTTGAAAGTAGGTATGTTTACAAATCCATTAAATGTATTAACCCTCGAACCTCTGAAATAAATACTTAAAGAAGTAGACAGAATGATTTTGTTATACGTACTGTGTACAATGTGTCTTGTTTAGATCTTGAGATCCTCACTAGATGTTGTTTTTATAATATTTGTCCTGCAAGAACAGTTTCAAAATATTTTTTTGGTTTCCCGCAGAGATCATGTTTTAGGTTCGGTTTGGTCTGTTTGTCTGTTGGAAGGATTACCAAAAAGCTTATGCAAGATTTTAAAATAGAATTTTACCTAAGTGGTTGTGAGGTCTCCGAGTTTTCTTATTAAATAGTGCATTTGGTCATTGCAGGACATGGTGCTAACATTTCCAAGAGCTGTGACTGAAATCGATCGTTTCAAGTAAATCCGTTGGTCGTAATCTTTGTAAATTATTATTATGAAATATTAGTTCAAATTGCTATTACTCGGGCCTTTGTAGATTGTAGTAGCGATGTGTTGGTTTTAATTGCTATTACGGGGGAAATTTGTAAATTATTGTGATTTATTGGCTTTAATTGTTATTACATCAAAGTGATTTTCAATATAAATTTCGTCGGTTTGGAATTTAGGATATTTTGGTCTAATCGCAAAACTTCAGATGAAGACTTTTTTTGTTTCTAACATATTGTTATGCTATAGTTTCGGTTTGAGCCATAAATAGGAAATGCGATGTATGCATCAACTTGACAGGTATGTATTCCGAATACGTTAACCAGCAGTGTCAAATACTGCCTATGAATTCGATAGTTATCACAGTTGATTGCGTGACCGTAAGACGACCCTGACGGACCTAGACTCCTTAAGTAACATGTATGTTTTTCATTTCTTAATATCACAGCTGCTATATTAATTAAAAAGGACTTACAAAAAGGAATAATAAAGCTAATGCCGTAATAATCCAAACATGAATTGCTGCAATAAAAAATAGAATTATTCATTGTGTTCATGACTCTTCCATATTGCTGTCTCACCTTTGAGATTGGGATTAGTGTATAATAACACAATTTTTAATATATTTTTATTGTTACTTCCACGACACTGTGCTCATCTTATGTCTCATCTTGCGGCTCTTGAGTTAAGCTGAATACCTTACTTTTTATGGTTCAGTCGAAACTCATCTTAATAATGATGAGGTCGTATCATTTACAGCAGTTTAAATGTGGGATTTAAAAATCGTGTTATTCATTACAAAGATAAAAAAAAAATAATGATTTTAGATGTGACCCATCGAATGATAACTTTTAAGCTGTTCCGTTCCTGCTGACTTCGTCAGCGTTATCATACTGTAATTACACAAATGGATATTAATAAACAAAGTAGAATATACGGTATCTTAATAGAGCATATGCGCTTTGTTTTCTTGTCTCTACAGAGAGAAATCACTGGAGGGGAACTAGTCATTTAAATTTAAATGTTTCAGAACCATTCATAGTAAACGACACAGAAAACATTTTTAGACCTGGATAAAACATGGTTAAACATATATTTATTATCCCATAATTTCAGTATATATTACCAATTAAAGAAATTTTCATTACAGTATTGCTTATTCAAAATTTGAATAGATTAAAATCGAAGGGGAGAAAGATACCATGAAAAGTCATTAACATTGGGAAGACGACACATTAAATTCGGGAAGGTGGCAAACAAAAACAATATAATAGACAGAGTAACTCTTCATGATTACGTCTAAGAGAATAAATTAGAGAAATATAAACGTGTGTAATGAATGTTATTTATATAAATAAGAGATATTCATTGAGAAAAAGTACAAAATTAAGGAGGTAGAGGACTTTTAAACAAAATTACAATAATAAAGAGGAAAACGTACGCGATAATGTTTCATTAAGATGTTCCGTTGAAAAACAAGAAGCCGTAGCCTTTCATTTTAAAATAGAAGCATACAAGCAAGAAATAGCTACAGATTCCTACTTATACTGCGAGTAAGGCTACCGTGCGTCCGACATTTCGGAAATTATGGAAATGTCCTTAATTCTACTTTGATAGTGCTGTTGATCGAACATTTCTTCAAAGTAATGCTTCCCTCTTGAAATCACCAAATGGACCATAGGAGCGTGGAAAAAGGCTACAAACATTTTAAACGTTTTAATGCTAGTCTTGCTTGAGTTTGCTTTTCTTCTCTACTTATTCCCATCTGTACCATAGTTTCCTCTCTCCTTTTTTTTTTTTTTTTTTTTTAGTTTCTGTAAAAGTAAACTATTGAGATGGCTTTTTATCTGTCCGTCCGCCCTTAGATCTTTAAATCTACTTAGGCTAGAGGGCTGCAAATTGCTATGTTGATTATCCACCCTCCAGTTATCAAACATTCCAAATTGCAGCCATGTACCTTCAGTAGTTTTTATTTTATTTAAGGTTAAAGTTATCCGTGATCTTGCGTCTGACACCGCTATACGTGCCAACAACATATGCCACCACTGGGCTGTGTTTGAAAGATTCATGTACCGCAGCTGAGAGTTTCATGGGCTTTGGCTGAAACTTTTATACAGTATTATATGCTGTACAGAAAAATCGATTGCGCCGAAGAAACTTCGGCGCCGTTTTTATTCTTTATTGGTTGTTAATTCACAATCATCCTCAGAAGTTCAGCTGGTACCGCTAGCATAAATCCCGAATTTGTCGGTATTAGAGCCGCGCCGTCATCTGTTTTGGTTGTCCGTCAGTAGGAGAACATATAGTTCACTCTAGAGTTTGTAAATTAAAGGGATAAGAACTTGAATATGAAGAACGGAATGTGGGGAGAGGCAAGACATCCCAGATCAGGTGGGAAGAAGTGTCAGGGGAGCTGGAGGTGCTTGTACAAGTAGAGGAGTCATATATAATAGTGATATATGATGTAGTATAGGTGAATAATTAGCAACGGTAAAAGCACTGAAAGCATTTTAAAGGATCATATTTGAAGATAAAAATGAGTAAGGGGAAGGGGAAACAAAGAAAGAAACAGTATATAGAAAGACGCAAAATAATTGAAAATAAATAGAAATCCAGAGAAGGAACGGAAAGCAAAAAGAAGTTGAGGCAATATTCAGAGGGAATAAGAGTTTATAAAAAAATTGACTGGATTGTTATTATTATTATTATTATCATCATTACCATTCAAAAGATGAGCCCAATTCATCTAGAACAAGCTCACAAGGGCCATTGACTTGAAATTCAAGCTTCCAAAGAATATGGTGCTCAGTGGGAAGTAAAAGAAGGTAAAGGGAAATAAAGAAAGAAGAAATCTCACTTATTAAAAAGAAAAATATTAATGAATAGGTAAAAATGTATTAAAATGCAAGGGGGAATAACACTAGTATTGTACGTTTCGAAAATATCGACACCATGATAAGAGACAACGAAAAATAACGTTAGGAAGAAATACAGTGAGGAGAGAAAGAAGTTGACTGAATCAAGAGCCAAAGCCATACTTGTTTAGCATAGGAGAGTGTGCTGGTAAGCATATGAGGAGATCAGATTCTCATCTAGAGTATCGAAAGGTTTGCTCGCCTGGAGAACAGCATTAGAATGGACGGGAATAAAAATCAGCCAGCGCTCCGTGAAAGTTGTCATGTCTTCAGGAACTTAGAATTTTAAAGAACTAACGATCTTGGGAAAATTAAGAGTACATATGGTTAAAAAAAAAAAGGGGAAAAAAGAAGGAGTTAAGGAATGCGTGATAAATATGAAAGGTATAGGAGTAAAAGGCGTATAGGTAACTTAAAATTGTATCCTTAAAAGAAAAAGGAGAACAGGTAGCATTGATCTGCAAGATTTGTTTTGATAGTTAGGGAAATGAAAAATCATTAGTGAAGATTGGCCCCGTTTTACCATAAGAACGGAATAAAAGATGAAAAATGTACCTTGCAATAATCTCTGATGGACGGCCATAGAGTAGAAAATCTTTTGGGTCACTTTGCTATTGAACTGCACATTAAATTCATGAATACTGTATATAGTTGTTTTTCATGATGAATTTAGGCATTTCATTTATTTTATGTCGACGTTTTCATATAGTATGAAAGCCGCGGGAAATAATTTTTTGAATGATGATTACGTACTGATCGAATTTAATTTCTAATGAAGAAATCAATAGAACATCGCTTCGTTCATTTCTGTTGGGAGGTATTCCAAGAACGGACACGCGTGTGGTTACCAAACGTTTATTAACGACAGAATAGCTATGATCAATTTTTTTTTTTTTTTTTTTTTTGTCATTTGACCCTTTTTTGTGAATAATAATTTAGTAGTTTCTGTTGTTTTTTTTTTTTTTACAGAAAATTCTAGAAATGTTTTTATATATATCCATATACACTGAAATATGTTTGTAATTTCCTTTCTTTTGTTTTGAAGATTGCTGAGGTTCGAGGGATTTGCCTCTAATTTGCACCTATTAGAATATTGTGCACAGCACGTAGTATTTCTCTAGCTGAGGAGTGAGGTCTCGCCATTTCACATGACAATCCGCATTAAAGTAACAGTGAGATTTACCACCTTAAACCTCCGCATAACAGATTCTGCTATAATTCAGAGAAAACAGATTCGATAC
>NC_087217.1:8798491-8803491 GCF_015104395.2 Macrobrachium nipponense
TCCAGTAATGGAACATCTTTTTTCAAGACCAAAAGCAATCCGCATGGTGTCCCCTGTGTACCTGATATTTTGTACTGCACCACTTCTCGTAATTTATCTCATCTCCAGTCTCATACCTAACTCAAATAGTCAATATAAAGGGTCAATATAAATGTTTGGACGAATCCTGTTGATTAACCTTATTTTCATCTTTCCCCACTTAATGACCTTATTTCCGCAGGTCTTTTTTTTTTTCAGTTCAACTTTGGCTCAGTCTTTGTAAAGGTAATTCTCCAGAAAGAAGAAGATATAGACTGTGGCTGAATGTTTTCCTGTAATGTCGGTGGCATACGAAACTTATTTTTCGTTTTAGTCGACGAACTCATGATTGAGGAACAGGCGTCTGGCGTTGATTGATGACTCGCGTCAAGTCTAATAGGTCGGCCGCTTGTTTTTAATATTTAAATTCAAATCTCTGAACATCCATCAATCTCTCTCTCTCTCTCTCTCTCTCTCTCTCTCTCTCTCTCTCTCTCCTCTCTCTCTCTCTCTCTCTGCCCAGCCCCCTTCTTAAAGCGGTAAGGCGAATAGTAAAGACATCCGTCTGTTGATCAGCTCGTCTGACATTTTTTACTCAGACATGTGTAAAATTGTTGGATTTTAATTATTTTACGCACAGCTGGCACTTTGCATGATCTTTGGTTGTAAAATGATCCAGATTTGTCAAAAAGGGGGCCCGGGTGTCCGGGAATCTCAGATTGCCTTAGCAATTATCTCGTTGTCCTCACAATATGAAGTGGTTTCAGTAATATTTTGAAAATTTGTTACTTTCATTACTTTGGGTGATTTACAAGCTTATGTAGGTTAAGCATTTATCTTTAGTAAAATTTCTTGATTTTTATTGTAAAATTGAGATTTTGAGCACCATTGTTGAGTTCAGAATTATTAAGTGATTTCAGCAATATTTTGCACATAAATGGCACTTACGATAACGCTGCAGAGCAAGAGTGATTTGTTGGGTCCGGAGGGTGGTGTTGCTTCGTCGCACATACCACCAACCTTTCGTACGATCTTAGGTATTGAGTCGTTTCTTTTTGAAATTTTTAAAATCTTCATGGCATGTAGTGAAAACAAAAAATTTATATAATGGCTGTTTCTTTCGTCTCTTGTCAGCATTTCCAACGCGTAGGTTCACTATGGATGACCCTATACTCTGTTTTTTTTCATCTGTCATCCGCCTGTGGTGTTTTTGTATGGTAACACTGCGTCCCGTGCTTTAGATAATTACATTCAGCTTACATTCAACGATTATAATAATATCCTATTTCGAATATTAACGGTGTAATTCGCATACATAATTTATTAAAACACTTTTCAGTTGCAAATGTAAACCCAGATATCCTTTTATTTACCTAAAACTTACACGTATCGTAACTATCTAAAGCCCAGGACGCAGTGTTACCATACAAAAACACCACAGGCGGATGGACAGATGAAAAAAAAAACAGAGTATAGTTTCAGAATGAAAGGTCATTGCTCCGGGGAATCAGCTGGATTAAGGTTAGAATTGAAGAGAGCATAATGTCATCCTACCTTCCCTTTGAATCAGCAAAAGATAAAACAGCGTCAGTCATCACACTAGATTTTCAGATGATATATATGTTGAAATCATCGGTCATGTAAGACAATTGAAATCAGTTTGAAATTGTCAGACAAGTTTTATATTATTGCCATTGCAGGCTATTAAACAAAGAACGTTTATCATAGAGGCTGTTATGATTGCTTCGTGACATTGCTCCATGTATTAGAAATTAGTGAATGTAAAGACGTCGTTTGTGTCAAATGACTGCAAACTTATTTTGATGTGTAAATTGTAAAGGTTAGCCGAAGTTATATGAAGTTCGCTGAGGCCTGCTATAGACAGCGAATGGGTGGGATAACATAAGTTATATACTTTAAATGTTTGAAGGTCGATTAGACGAATCATTTTATGCGAAGGTCGGTAGGGTCATTTGCATATTATGATTGTGTGAGACATCGAAATCAGTTATGAATTAAGTAAAGATCAGTGAGATTAATTGTGAAGCTGCTTGAAATCTCCAATCGATTTCATCATGTCCCTGCTACTTTCACCCGTAATGATAATTAAGAATGACTGGAAAAGTATAATTACTCTCTCTCTCTCTCTCTCTCTCTCTCTCTCTCTCTCTCTCTCTCTCTCTCTCTCTCATACATATTTATATTTTTAAGGATTGGGAAGAGTAATTTTGAACTGTGACTTCCGAGTTGAAGAAGTTTTTTAATACGGAAATGTCCACGTGCAAAGGCAGTCTTGCATTAGCGAGATTTCCTTGGCACGTGGACATTTCGAAGTCATTTTACTACAATATAAATTCCAGTAAATCTCCACAGATTGAGAATTGTCTTTTTTATTGTTGTTGTTTGGGGAATGTTTGTTTTCATATTTTCTGTACCATGAAGACTAAAGTAAGCAAAGGTGGTATGCGTTTGTAAAATATACTTATGTATATATGTATTACCCATGCATTTTACAAGTGTATAAATTCTGATTTAATATACATGATAAGCAACGTCTACAGGTATTAAGGTGTGATATACATATGCCGATGAATATTAATGATCTTCATCCTCTTCTGCCAAGGCACTTCCCTATTAGTGATGATACTAAACACACAAATTGATGATGCGGATTAGCGTATCAAACTACTGTACTAAGGACTTGAACTTGAGGTAGAGGTGCATTTTGTTGATGTCGGATCTTTTGCCTAGTATGTAAAGAGGAAAACCCTGCATAATGTACGTATGTATATTAAAAGCTCGTAGGTGATTTCTTTTTCCACTGACGTTTGTAAAGTTATCCATGATTATTCGCACGACGTGTCATGGAGATCGAATCGGTTATTCTTTAGGGTCTGTACAACTAGAGCATAAAAAATTTGATGAACTCAGTACTTACGATTTGCTCCATAACTGTCATTAGTTGTTAATGTTAACATTAACATATATGGTAATTCTGCTGGTGCCATCTGTTTGCTATTTATGCAGAGGATTTCTTTACCAGTACCTGCTACTTTAGTTCATTTAACGGGTAAATGAATGTTTTCCTTATGGTACAACTTCGCTCCAAGATCAATAGTAAACGTTTAACTTCATGATTTTATTAGAGGTTCGAGCGTAGTTATAATTCACTATACAGTTGTTTGTCTCAGTTTTACTAACTATTTTGAAGCAATTTTACTAGTCATTATAACCCCACTTTACTAACCATTTTAACCCAACTTTACGAACCATTTTGACCCAACTTTACGAATCATTTTGAGCCAATCTTACCAACCATTTTAACCTAACTTTACGAACCATTATGATTCAACTTTACGAACCATTTTGACCCAACTTTACGGACCATTTTGACCCATCTTTACTAACCATTTTAACCTAACTTTACGAACCATTTTGACCCAACGTTAACTACCATTATGATCCAACTTTACTAACCATTTTGACCAAATTTTACTAACCATATATCCCAACTTTACTAACCATTATGAACCAACTTTACGGACCATTTTAAACTATCTTTACTAACCATTTTAACCTAACTTTATGAACCATTATAACCCAACTTTACGAACCATTTTGACCCAACGTTAACAACCATTATGATCCAACTTTACTAACCATTTTGACCAAACTTTACTAACCATTATATCCCAACTTTACTAACAATTATGAACCAACTTTACTAACCTATGTGACCCTACTTTACTAACCATTATGACCTAACTTTAGTAACCATTATAACCCAACTATTAATTTGCCTTGACTTTTTGTTGGGTTAAAAATGTGTAAGAGAGAGAGAGAGAGAGAGAGAGAGAGAGAGAGAGAGAGAGAGAGAGAGAGAGAGAGAGAGAGTAGCAAATTTTGATCTAGAATGGAAAATGACAGATGACGTCATGCACACACTGCTCTTTGTGGTTTTTCACTACTTTCAAAACATGAGGAATTGCCTTTTTCGTATTTGCCTGTTATTAAGAATTCTGTGTGAAATCCACTTCCATTTTATACCATTTTGACTTCGATCTTATTGTTTTTAATCTAATAATATGAAAGAGAAATGCAGAGTTGCAACATTGACAGGTATATTAAATTCCTGTCTTCGGAAGCGTGGAAACTTGACTGCATATTTTGTTCACCGAGCGATGAAGAAATAAATAATTTTCGATTCAGTTTTCATCATGTCTATTTTCTCCATCTGGCAGGAGATTACGGAATGATCGTGAAATGCTGCTTATAACAGAAAACGTATGGAGACCGCAAATCTCCGCCAAGGCTAAGTGGTCAGAATCCCTCCACACCAACCATTCCCCACCTGTTCCCAGCCACCCAAATTGCAAGTCAGAAGGTGCAACTGGGAACTTGCACCTTTAGTGTGCACGTCGCAAGATCCAAATTCTCTTTGTAACAAGAGACCAGCAATTGAAAGCTACCTGTTCTCAGTTTATGAATTCTGAAAGCCACTGTCAAGCGTTAAAGATTCATTTATTTGCTCTTTAGTGGAGATCTAGATGTCTAAATGAATAATAATTACTAATTCCAATTGTCTTTGTCTTTCTAAATTATGATTGAAGCACTTGGAAGCACCGTCACGTTAATGTATGTTTTATGATTTTTTTTTTTCGAATTTTTCTAATCTGCTTGCCTGTACCAATAGCACTCCATGATAGATTTTGTATAAAAAAAAAAAAAAAAAAAAAAAAAAAAAAAAAAAAAAAAAAAAAAAAAAAACAAAAAAAAAAAAAAAAAAAAAAAAAAAAAAAAAAAAAAAAAGAAGGATCGCTCATATTTTGAAAATGCTATTTTCTTGGGTTCGTTATCAGTATCAGTATCAATGTTTCGCTCGTCTGTTATGATCGCTCGTGACGTTGACGTAAATAATTGATGACCAATAAATTTGCTTAATTACCTAACGTATGAATAATGAATCTGCCGAGTTATGTCTG
>NC_087217.1:8808491-8875991 GCF_015104395.2 Macrobrachium nipponense
CTTTTTGTAGAGATTTTATTGTCAGTGTAAACTGGTTAATCTTCAGCCACTTTATATTTTTGGCCAGCAAATCCATCTGGGTGAAATTTACAAGAACATGTGTAATCGGAATTTAAATCTGTTCGGTCTGGAATTGTATTACGATTTACTAGCGTACTTTACGATGCTGGAACGTGAACTGTTCTAGGAAATTGTAGGTACTTGGTTCGAATGTGAACCGTTTTAGGAAACTGTAGGATACTTAATTCGAATGTGAACTGTTTTAGGAAACTGTAGGATACTTAGTTCGAATGTGAAACCACGTTTTTTAGGAACTGTAGGATACTTGGTTCGAATGTGAACCGTTTTAGGAAACTGAAGGATACTTAATTCGAATGTGAACTGTTTTAGGAAGCTGTAGGATACTTGGTTCGAATGTAAACTGTTTTAGGAAGCTGTAGGATACTTGGTTCGAATGTAAACTGTTTTAGGAAGCTGTAGGATACTTGGTTCGAATGTGAACCGTTTTAGGAAACTGTAGGATACTTGGTTCGAATGTGAACCGTTTTAGGAAACTGTAGGATACTTAGTTCGAATGTGAACCGTTTTAGGAAGCTGTAGGATACTTAGTTCGAATGTGAACTGTTTTAGGAAGCTGTAGGATACTTGGTTCGAATGTGAACCGTTTTAGGAAACTGTAGGATACTTCGTTTACGGCAGCAATGCAGTTGTTGTAGGATTCTCATAAGAACAATATCCTGAATGCTATTCATATAGACGTATAACAGATGAAACGAACGCAATGTTCTTGAAGAAAGTCTTGTGTAAAGACTTGTGAGTATTCAGGGAAGAGGGTCACCTATTAAACAGCTTTTCGCAAATGGGGATTGGACACCAAGTAGTGGATCATTGTAAATCAGTCTTGAATGAAGGTAGATTCTCCCTTAATAGTAGTAATCAGATGAACGTTGCATACTGCATTCTGAACTATTCGGCATCGCATCGTAGACTTCAGTCGAGAGAAGAATTGATGTTTATATCACGGCAACAGATCAAAGAGAGCTATTGCCTTATATTATTGGAGATGAGACAAGCAGGAAGAAAGGCGTCATTAATTTGGGCATCATCTTTTAAAGGAGAGATACTAGAGATAGGGAAAATTCACACCAGTAAGGAACACTTTGAGGAAATGGGGGAAAATCTCAAAGATTACAAGCGCCGCAGATTTGAGAACAGACGAGAATAAACTACATATATAACAGACAGAAGGTGAAGAGTCGATATCTTTGAGATGTGTTACTAGCAGTCATGCCTTCAGAAACCAGGCGTTAGTGACGCGGAGATTGATAAGGAAATAAATTGAATAATTATCTCATGGTGTGTGAGATGAGCAATATCTAACACTTTTTTTTAACAGCTAAATGTCATTTTGGACGATTGGGTGAAATTCAGCTTCATGTGGAACAGATTACGAATTTTGTCTCAAGGATTCAAACCCTTTTTTCTTTCCACCTAGCCTCATGTATGTCACCATTTATCCCTTGACTACCATGCAAAGAAATTTGAATGCCACATATAGCATTAACAGTGTGAACTATGGTGGTACGTTGAATCGACCAGTTTATTATTATTATTATTATTATTATTATTATTATTATTATTATTATTATTATTATTATTATTATGAGAAGATTAACCCTATTCATTTGGAGCAATTCCACAGTGGCCATTGACTTGAAATTCAAGCTTCCAAAGAATATGGTGTTCAATAGAAAGAAGTGTATATAGGTGTGTGTATATATATATATATATATATATACTTGTGTGTGTATGTGTGTGTGTATGTGTGTGTGTGTTGTGTGTGTGTGCGTGCGTGCGTATGTGGTGTATGTGTGTAAAGTACACATGCATATCATTTGATACAGTACCTTGTCTGTTACCATGATTGCCCTTTGCTTGGCTCTTCTTATCCGAAGGGGAGTGGAGAGAGGACTGTGGCAATTCGACGGCACCGGATGCTTTTATATCCAAAGATCGTCATGAGTGTCGTCAATAGATGAATGGTGTCAGTCATGATTCTTTAATTAACTTTTATGAAATTCCGAAATCACTCGCTATCTATAAATTAAGCGTTACAGTTTTCTTTTTTCTTTGTCTTTCACCGAATTCGTTGAATATAACTCACATTACTTCATGATTTCTTGATTAAGGTTAATTTCCTGTCATCTAGATTATGTTACGGTAGAGGATCTTTCTCTCCCTTCTCTATATAATATATATATATATATATATATATATATATATATATATATATATATATATATATATATTATATATGTATAAAGCCACAAATAAACCACACAAGGAGAATCATGGTGATAAGTGCATCTTCCTGGACTAGGATTTGAACGTTGGCCTTTGCAGATGCACTTATAAAGTATAGTTGCATTTGAATGTAAGTTACTTTCGAGGTAAACGGTAAAGTTTTGTGTGTATCTCTCTCTCTCTCCTCCTCCTCTCTTCTCTCTCTATATTATTATATATATATAATAATAATATATTTATATAATACTATATATTATAATATGTATATATAGAGAGAGAGAGAGAGAGAAAATAAATATATATATATATATATATTTATATATATATATATATATATATATATATATAATGCGCGTGTGTGTGTGTTTATGTTATGAATGAATTAAAATGAATAATGTATGCATGTTTGTATATATACATGCATATACATGCATATGGTGCGTAATCTTGAACATACGAAGTTTCGTTGTATTCAGAAATCCAACTTTTGTTTTAAGTAGTATTCTATTCAAGAGCGTTATTAGGTTTAGCTTTTCTTTGATAGACTTGGTGGGGCACTTCACCTGATTCCGGTAAACGGTCTTCCCTAGCTATGATTTTTATCAGTTCCTGTAACTTTCCCTGTAACTTTGTACAGTTAAATCAATTTGTTATTTTGTTGATGCGTTTTAAGTTTTCTGTACCCTATTGAACTTACCTTTGAACTCCAAAGTTCTTAGAATTTTTCTTTATATATATATATATATATATATACTATATATATATATATATATATATATATGATTATATACACATACACATATACAAATACACAATATATCGTTTGTTGAGCAGAAATACCCAAGTAAGTGATTGTTTGTTTGGCATTTACATCGTCTCTCTCTCTCTCTCTCTCTCTCTCTCTCTCTCTCTCTCTCCTTCTCTGTCTTCTCTCTCTCTCCTCTCTCTCTCTCTCATTATGGATGTCTAAAGAAACATTATTTTTTATTAATAACACGTTCTTTTCCTCGAACGTTTAATAGATTTCATAATCATTGTTTTCTTTTCCACTGCTGATTGCTGATGTTCACTGTCGTAGTGTGGCATTCATTCCTGACTTTCTTTATAGAGTAATTACATTTTCTTTATAGAGTAATTCATTTTCTTTATAGAGTAATTACATTTTCACCGTTGGTTCTATGTGACATTCCACACGTTATTTCAGTACCTTCAGTACTAGTAGTCTGCCAGTTTCTTCCCCGTACTGAAAGCTTACTTTTAATATTCCTTCTAAAGTCGATTTGGTTCTGAGAGTAAAGAGCATCACAGCCACTTTGCATTATTTATACACAGCGCATTTTGTGAAGGGTATTGTCTAGAGTTGGCATACAGTTTTTGTTGTATATTTGCTTTTTGTTATCTGTAACCTCTTGCGTGTATTTAGTATCGACGATCACTGTTTCTCCCTAACATGGCCTTTCATTTTCTTTATATACGTGACTTATTCCCTACATTACTAATGATATTTTTTGGTGGAGGATCCAAAACTGGCAAAGCTGTCCAGAGAAGTGCGAATCAGCGACTATGTGCTAGTGTACCCAATTCACCCTTAAAGGTATAATAGACTCAACTTTTATATTCATGTTACATGATTCAAGAAATACTGAAGAAGGTAGACAATTTCTTATTCTTTATTTAAAACAGATACAGCTTTCATAGAGTCACATTACATGATTGAAGAAACACTGAAGTGTGGAGACAACTTTCATTATTTATTTATAAGACACACAGCTTTTACTACGTCAGGTTACAAGATTCAAGAAATACTGAAGAGGACAAACAATTCTCCATTATTAAATGAATTGTTTGACGTGGTCACTAAACTTATTGACTGCGAGTTGATGACTGCTAACAAGTGTCAGTAGGAAGTGAATCCTGACTTGTACAGCGTGGCTGAGGAAGTGGAGGTCATACGCAGCCCAAAAACCCTTTTTTGACAATGCCCAAAATACTATCTGTAAAACCGGCGGAAGGAGGTGACATGATGACCCAGTTGAAGTGCATACAAATTGGGAGAAAAAGCCTGGTCATTGTTCTGAAGGGAGGCTTTTCATTCAGCCCTGGATAAAGTCCGTGAACCTTCCTTGACGTGAAGTCAAGGAATTTGGGATAAGTCACAAGTAATTTTGAAGAGGCTTCGTGCATATAAAGTACAGCATTGAAAGAGCCCTCCCAGGTTCCGAAGTTAATTTCATCTGTCATATGCAGACATGAACAATGAACTCCATAATTTCACTTGCTTATGCGCCGCTGTACTTTTTAATATGGAAAGATCCAGAAAACCTCAAACATCGTATGAAAAGTGTATTTTACATTGAGCGAATTGTAGTTACATGAGTGTAGGGATATATTACAGTTTTTGAAATATCTGAATCCTCCTCAGTATTGTAGTAAATGTCAACATGTGTTTCCGCCTCGATAATGTTCCTTATTTACGACGACCGTTCTTCTTACATTACATTCCACTGTAGAGATGAGTTTTCTTTTAACCATGGTGGCCAAAATATAGCATCAGAAGATTTTGCGTGTATTTGAGTGATGAGTTAGACATTTTCTTATTATATTTTGGTTTGAATTTGATTCTGTAGTCATTCATAGCTTGGCATTTCAAGTGTTTATGTATTGTATTCATTTCACTGCGAAACATGTCAGTGCAACTTTTTCATACAATGAACTTCATTTTGTGAATTAATTTTACGTTCAGTCCAAAATATATAAAAGAAAACTCGTTCCACAGATTTCCAAAACTGCATAGAGGTCGCTTTTATTAGGTGCTCCGCTTGACTGCTTTAGTTATTGTTAAATTATTAAATCTTTCAAGTGTTACAAAACTGGTTAAGTTTTTTTTCATCCATGGATCTTCTTTACAAACAGGTCCTAGAAAATAAGGAATTTACCTTGTTAATTAATGCTTTCGGTATTTAGGTTTTCAGATTGCATATTTATGTTTCGGCTTCCTGAGAAATGTTAGGTCGTCGAATGTAAGGAAAAGTAATGGCACTTGAGATTTCAATTTTCAACACAATCGAGTCTTCAAGGTTAAAAAGATCGTGACAGACGAAATAAAATTTATTGTTATAGCATTTTACATTATTTGCAGCATAAACATATGTATCACACCCTGTACATATATCCACCACTCATGCTACTGCCCTTATTCCCATTACCAAATCCATTAGCACTGTTTCCATTTCCTTGGCTGCCATACCCAAGTCCATTACCACTTGGGCTACTTCCATGCCCACCACTGCCAAATCCACTGCTTCCAACGGCGCCATAGCCAAAACCACTGCCACCTTGCCCACCGTGACCAACTCCATTGCTTCCTTGACCTCCATAGCCAAAACCATCGTTTCCTAGGTCGTTTCCTTGACTACCAGAATTGAATGCGTTGCTTCCCTGGCCTCCATAGCCAAGTCCACTACCACCTTGGCCATTTCCTTGGTTGGTATTACCATAAGAAGGCGGAAAAGTAATGGCTGGGCCGTAGGTTTGAGGGTATTGAGCTTGGCCAGAATATGAGACCTTGGCCAGAAATCCTGATTGATGGTCAGCTCTGTATTCTACCTGCAAAAGATAGTTTTTTGGGGGTGAAGAGTTCATTTCTCTCTCTCTCTCTCTCTCTCTCTCTCTCTCTCTCTCTCTCTCTCTCTCTCAGTATATATAGTACATATATAATTATATATATATGTGTGTGTGTGTGTGTGTGTGTGTGTGTGTGTCTCTCTCCTCTGAATCACTGGCATTATATACTTTCACGGAATGATGATTTGTATTGCTTTTACCATCCGTTTAACACACACACACACACATATATTATATGTATATATATATATATATACTATATATATATATATATATATGTGTGTGTGTGTGTGTGTGTTTGTGTATTTGTACATGAGTGTGTCTCCGTTCGTCTTTGTGTACGCGCGCATGTCATCATTAAATTCCAATGAAAGCTAAATCTCACCAATAAAAATACTATTGGCATTTCTCTAATGACAATGACAGTCACGTATAATGAAACCAAATGTCGGTAATGAAGCATCCTTCATTTTTCTACACACCAACCTGTAAAAAGTATACAACCAATAACTTCATTTACGCCACAAGCGCCATTAGTTAACTCAGAACTCACATTTTGGATGCGACCGTCTGGGAGAACGACCTGGTAAGATCCGGTAACAGCATTCCCGTCGGATTTCTCCTGTTGGCCAAAGTCCACTCCTTTATAGTTGTCGTTAACGTCGTATGCGAACTGGTATGGCAAAAGTGAATTCTGAAAATATGAATTTAATTAATATTGTCTTTATAGCTTTGCATGTGAGTGATTACTTCACCTTATGTCGAGGTAATTTGTAAATCTGCCATTTTATGAAATAGAAATTATGTTAATGTATGTAACTTCTTGTTACATTTTTTCATTGTAGAAGGGGTAAGACGCTTACCTGTCCATAGCCAGCCCCTGTTGACCCAGTGGCATCGGGAAAGGACAGGGCGCAGGATATGCAAACCGTCAGTAAGAAGGCTGCTCTCTGTGGGATTCAGGAGAAAGAAGGAATTGTCTGATGTAGTCAGCTCCCGTGTAAATGTGATTTAACTTGGTAAAAGTTGATCGGTTTAAATCTCTCTCTCACTTTTTGAGGTAAATTGCTTCTTTTTGATGGACTTTTTTTATTCAGTAGATAGCAGTAATTAATTAATTTATGAGATTCATCACTATGAAATTGCCTCTCTCTCTCTCTCTCTCTCTCTCTCTCTCTCTCTCTCTCTCTCTCTCTCTCTCTCTCTCTCTCTCTCGCATATTTGGATTTATTTTTAAAGGGTTCATAACAAAGATCATAAATGTAGTTAAGTTATTATTTTATATACAGTTGTAATACTGATATTTCAATGAATATTAATATTTCATTCCTGTTCTTTCAAAATTTTCGTCTAATCGAGATTCATTAATTTTGCATTCAGTTATTAAAAGTAGAATGGAGTTTTTCCAGTATAAAAGATTTTGGAGACAAAGAACTGTCACATCCTTCTGATAAATGGTCAGATCATTTATCCTTCATTTTACAGAGTAAAAAGTAACATAGAGTAGTGAAATTATCTCTTGGTTATCGTTTCATTAAAAAAGAACAGAAAAGTTTTTAGAGAAATTCACGATTCAATTTTTATCTGCTCTAGCCATCTCAGTAAAGAGATAACTTACCTCAAAGGCCACCATGGCTCCTTGTTTTTATGATATGTTTTCGCTGGTTTCAGAAGATGAACTGTTGAATGTGGGCTGACCGATGATGCTTTTATACTAAAGTCATGTTGCGACGCAAGGTCAGAGAGGCCGGTCATTTTACGCAATTGAGCTTTTGACCCCTTTTTGAAATCACTGACTCTCGCTATCAGCATAACTTGAGGTGTGTCGTATGTTGCTGTTTCATTGGATGAGGTGTACCGGATATGCAATTCAAGTAGCAATATAATAATAATGACTTGTAATCGTTTATTCCCAAGGAGACAGAGCTTCAGGGTTTTAGAATTCGTAGCGCTATTGAATTTTGTCTTTTCGCATCTCATGTGTGTCCGTTTCATGCCTGTTGATATGGTTTCCATACGTTTTTTTTGTGTGTGTGTGAACAGCTAGCCTGTAAATTATAAACGCTGTCGTTTTGCCAGGTCCAGCTTTTCTTACTAACGTCCCCAGCACAAGCACTTAAGTATGCCTAATAAAGGTAATTTCGTCTGAACAATGGTACAGTATAGTAAATAACCTTTAGGGTCGGGACTTACCAATTTGCCAGGTTCCTCGTTGGAAGAGTAGTTTACGTGCTCGCCTACCGATTGAGTAGTCCCGAGTTCGATTCCCCGTTCTGCCAACTTGGAATCAAAGGAATTTGTTTCTTGTGATTAGAAATTAATCCCTTGATATAATGTGATTCGGATCCCACAATAAGCTGTAGGTCCCGTTTCTAGGTAACGAATTGGTTCCTAGCCACGTAAAAATATCTAATCCTTCGGGCCAGCCCTAGGAGAGCTGTTAATCAGCTCAGTGGTCTGGTTAAGCTAAGATATATTTAACTTATATCAATCTGGCCCTCTCATGATACGGTCATTTTTACAGCATGGGTAACCAGAACGTGTGTTTGCAGGTGGTGGGTGTTCAGTTTTTCCAAACTAGTTATAATGACGTAGCCTATTCGTTGGAAGATTAATTGCCTCGCAACTTTCATTTGCGTGCTGCTCAGTTCTCAGAGCGTAAGCATCTTTATTCCATGCAGTTACCACAAAGACACATAGTACAGTGCTAAAGGTGTTTCATTATCTTTATAGTAAAATTGTGGAACAACTTTCCTATCCATGGCATGGGCATAGTTAATGGTTCAAATATTTTTAATGCTATATACTTACGCATTACTATCTGTTTCTGTATTATTATGTTTACCATTCTATGCACAACTAATTATGCTTCTCTTTCCTTGTTAGGTTTTTCTCATTACGTCTGTGAAAATTTACTCGGTGAGTTAATGGGTGCGTGCTTGCTTGCTATGACTAATAAAACTAATAATTATAAATTTTTTACCAAGAATTGAACATGTAGTACCTGCATTTTTTCGTCTCCATCACCAAGTAGCCACACCATTAGTCGTGGTTATTTGTATCAGAATCAAGAACAATATTTTTCTGTCTTTTGCAATACCAACATTTTTTCATAATTCCTTTGTGAATAGCAGAATTTCAAGCCAAGAGATGTCAAATACGGGTTGTATCGATGTGTATACTTGTAAAAAGCTTTTTCTCATTGCCTTATTGTTTGATGCATCTTCCAAAAAGTAAAATTACACTATATAGAAGCGGGAAGGATGAAGAGTACAGCACATGTTTGCTTAAATTTTCCTATCACCACTCTAGCGGTCCAGCCCAAACAATCTGAGAGCTTTGTTATCGTACCCTGGAAACCTACAGGTCAACAGTACCTTCGGATATCTTCATGTTAGGGCATGATAGTTAAACTTGCAGAGCCCTTGACCACGGGTATAATTGAAATGACAAGTTGCATATTTGACTGTTACTTTTAAAGGTACGCCAAATAATGAACCGAGTGGGTTACATCTCTTCATGATTCTTTTGTACTTAGTCATAACTTTTTTTTCTATTTAAAAGTCTGGTACTTCAATTTGAATTAAGTAGCTACACCTAGATTTCATGGTATAAGTTGTAGAGAAGCAGAGTAATATTAGAAGCTGAAAGGATGCGTTCAAACGGTGCCGGCCTAAACTTTTCAACATACGAACTTCCAATCAGCTTTTGCTGCCAATTGGAACTAGTCCTTTTTTCTGGGTAAAGAAACTGATATCTGTATTTTCACATTTCTTGGGTCTCCTTCCTTTCAAGAGTAACTGCCTTCACCTAATGAGAATGATTCATTAAAACTCGGTATCTCGAAAAAAAAACTTTGTTGGTATTTCCATTATGCTTTTGAGAGGGAAACCCAGCCTATAACTTCGTGCATTAGTGGAAGTAGTCAATCTCGCAGGACGACCCTGCAGGGGTAAGTTCGGTTTAATCGAACGAGGTATCCAGACCCTTTGCTTCCTGGAAATGTGCAATCGTTTCCATTCTGCTGCGGCCTCTACCTTTACTGGTCAGCCCAGGTCGACCAATTACCCATTTACAACTTGGTAGGCTGATAATGGCTGGGTTGGAACCAGTGAAACTCTGACCATGGAATTAGGTGATGCTAGCTGTTCCGTCGGGTTCCTTCTGGAATGGCCAGGTTGATTTGTTTATCATTGGGGGATGCGTATTGTAATCACTTTTGAGTGTTTGTTCAGTATTGCAGCAATGTCTGTAAAAGAATGATACCCATCTTGTGTGTCTGCTTAAAATTTGGAAAAGGTTAGAGGATTTATATTGAATCACCAAAACACTAAGGCAGTGGATGTTTAGTTTGTGAGGATTTTATCCGAAAGATAAGTTTGGCAACTTTTTAGGATCACTGAATTCAGTTTTTTTTTTATTCGCTTGTATGTTACTCATATATATTTAAAGATATAATAAATGAAGGATTTCTGTACTTATTCTATAGCTTCAAGTAACTAGTCCATTGTTTCCCACCAGACTATACATAAGTAAATAAAATATTTGTTCGTATATCTCCATATAATAAGTTGTTTAATGAATTTGTTTGGATAAAACAAAATTTTCTGCCGTTTTGCAGTTACTGAAAATGTTCATTTTTAAGTAATGGGCCAATTATAGTAATTGCGCTCAAATAAAAGAGGAAATAACCATTTTTGAACGTTCCAGATACTCTGCATTTGTTATGACATATGAAAATGTAAAGAGCTAATTAGAGCCCATGAAAATTTGCATATGTTGTGTTCATAGGCAGTGAAGTTCTTTAATAAAGTACTCGAATATATATCTAGCATAACGTTACACTTCTGCAACGGGTAGAGTCACATCTTTATTATTAAATTGGTTTTCACCATTATTATTAGTGTTAGTTTAGCATCATGTAAATGATAATATATTATTGTTTTTGATTGGTCTTCTTAGAGAAAAAATGAGAATGTTTGAAATTTTTAATTTTATGTAATTATTATACTGAATAATTGATTTGAAATTTTATTTTTCATTACTGTTGTTCTTGTTGAACTTGAATCTTGTTGAACTTGAAATAATTAAGGAATCGTAATCACTTAAAATTAGCAGCCAAAATTTATCACCACTCTGAAAAACCTTTAAATTTAATTTTCCCTATATTTACATAATGTCTTATCTGCTATTTTTTATTTATTATTTTTTTTTATCGTATTTTGCATTTTTGAACGACTTTCTTTCTGAAATATAACGGGCCATTTTGCTGTATATTTTTCACAACGCTTTTGAAGTGGAAGTTTCTAAGGTAGGTGTTAGATAACTGACTTAGGAAATGCGCATATCGAATGACATCAGCATTAATATTAATTAATTATCATCTGGAAATAATAAAGCTACTTAGGACATTTCATCGTACTATAGTAGATTCACATCAACCGTGCATGTGATGTCTAGGCCAGTCCCTTACCACGCTCCTGATTGGCTGTCAGCCAATCAAGAGCGTCATAAGGGACTGGCCTAGACATCAAATGCACGGTCGATGTGAATCTACTATAGGAACTATTAAAAACATTGGAAGTACAATACACATTTACATGAAAGCCTCATTTAAATCAGCTGCAAATGACTACATTACCGTATGCAAATAGTATTTCACCTAGATTACCGACTTTTAAAATATCTGGATAATTTTGCCGAACAATTACGTAAAAATGATAGAAGATGTGATCAGAATTCACTGACAGAAAAAGATGAAATATGCATATTCACTCACAAATAGGCCTGTAGCCTTACGATTCGGTCATCATCGTTCTTATCGGCATCTAATGATCAGGTTGTCATGTGAAATGGAGCCATAACAGTAATACCGCGAAAGATGAGCTTTGATCGTAACACCCCAAAGGCTGAATTTTAATCTTCCTAAAAAAAGTCATAGCAATCTTTTTGTTCAATTAGTTGCCATGTTATTACTTGAATAATTGTTGAGGATTCGGTAATAATTTCAGGGTTTGCATTTTTGGCGAATATTGATTTTCCCCTAATGATGGCGGAGGAATACAAGGTTATTATGCATGGCAATATGGAGTTTTGCTGATTTCGTTTATTGTTGTGTGAGAAAAACGGAATTTAGGGGGCTGAATATCGTTTATTGTTTATTTTACTTTGCATTTTTTTTTTTTTTTTTTTTTGCCCAAGATTTCGTAACTTCATCCCCAACTGACACCATTGCTATAAGCCAGGGCACTGTCCTCCCTGGGTTTACCCGAAGCCACCATTGCCAAATCCACTTCCTCCTTGGTTGCTGCTCAGTCCTGCATGGCCAGATGCAAAGCCTCCATAACCAAATCCATTTCCACCGTCGGTAGTTACTAATCCTGCATTGCAATTTCCAAAGCCAACATCTCCACATCCTTGGCCTCCGTAGCCAAATCCATCTCCCCTCTGCCCTTGGCCAGCGTTGTTCTGAGAAGGTCTGAAGGTGACAGCTGACCCATAGGCTTGAGAATGCTGAGCTGGACTTTCGTCGTTGACTCTGTATTCTCCCTGTGAAGGCATTTAAATTCAATAACACTAATTAGCCTTTGACTTTTAACTTTTGGTTAGATTAAGTAATAAGTGCGACATTTTTAATTATCAACGGTGATATACTTTATTGTCAAAGATTGTATTTTACATTGCATGAAATGTGTACTGTAAAAGCTGTCAAATTTTACTAATTTAAATAAAGAAAAAGGGAAACTAGAATACTTACATTTTGTTTACGCCCGTCCGGAAGTGCAACATTGTAGAACCCAGTGACGACATTCCCGTCGGAATGTTCTCTGTGACCAAAGCTTACACCTTCGTAAGGATCGTTTACGTCATAGGCAAAGCGATATGGCATGGGTGCCTGTCGGTGGTAATTATTGGTCTCCTTGTGATTTTAATATTAGAGTAAACATTTTGTTTTTAGTCTTGCTAGAGTAAACAATATACTTTTTTTTTTAAACATTGGACTACATTCAGTTATATTGTGTAAGGATAAGCCTGAAATTAAACCCACGCCAGTTTTATGGGAAAAACGTTAAATGTATTTTATTTTTTATTCAGAATCTTTCCTCTATGTTAAGACTTATCGGAGAAACGAAGGCGATGCAAAATAGTATACTGTCACTTACCGATTCGTAGCCAGGGTGAGATGAAACGAAGGCCATAGAAGTCGCCAGCAACGTTGCGACCGTCTGTGTTTATTAGGAGAGAGGACTGTTTTCAATTCCATGCTTTGGTTAATAGGTTTTGTAAAACTAATTTTCACCTTTGCTTGTTTGTTTAATGAACATTTTACACGTTCATACTTTGGTCCTAAATGCCACTCGTGTAAGTCGGTTCCACAGTTAATTTCATTTTTCATTTTCTGCCTACCTAAACAAGTTATGAAGACCAGATGAGGTTTATACTTGTGTGAATTTTAAGAATTATTGTTCACATGCCATATTTTCCAACGATAAAAATTATGAGCTGAAAGTAAGTAATGAAGTAATCCGATGGTGTACAAATTGTCAAGAGGTGAATAAAAATGGCTTCAGCGTGTTTTAAGATTTGGAAATTAAATATTTTTTTTGCTAGGTATCTACGATAAAATAGTTCTTTTTGGAACCTCTGTTCAGTGGAGTCTGAATACATTTACCCCTGTCACAAGATTACGAATTTCTGACCTTAATAGCCATCATGACGTCTCTAGGCGGACTTTGTCGTGGGTCACGGAGGTCAAATATAACCTCTTACTTCACGGGGAGTGCTTTTATACCAAAAGTCTTTTGACTTCACTGGGCACTGAGGTCAGCGGTCATTTCTAAATTGACGTAATTGGAGAGATTTCATTTCCAATCATCACCGGTATGAGGACTGTTGTCATTGTTGTGTTTCTTGTCATATAGAAAGATTGTGAATTTGTTGCATCTCTTATTTTTAATGTTATTACATTGCTATACTTATGGGCAAACTCTTGAAAAGGCGACATCTTCTCCTGTGCTCACGATTTATGGATACACTCCGTATGAACTTCAATAGTTATTAGCGAAGTGGTATTGGAAAGTGAAAACTTTTGGTAATTAATTCGTTTGCAATTTTATAGAACAAGGTTTTTTTATATACTTAAAAATATCTGGACGTATTATTTGCGAAAATGGCAGCTCTAATGACGGAGAGTCTGAGGAGGTTTCAAGCTACAGCTACGGTAAGGCCTTGAATAGATTTGAGAAAACGGAAAACTAATAGTTTTAATTTCCTTTAAGAATGTCACGAAAAGTATTGCGCATTTTATCCAGAATTTTGTATTTTTTAAATAAAAATTTTTTTTTTAGGTCATGATCATTAGATAATTGTAAAAATCACTTTATGTAAGCTTTTAAATAACAAGTGAATCTGATCCACTTGGTCTTATTAATCAGTTGAGCACTGAATTTTCTCACTTTCCATTACGAATAAAAATTTTTTAACTTGTTCCATTTTTACTTCAACAAGGCTATCGTAAGTAGTATTTGGATAATAATTCTTTAGTAAGGGCGGACTCTCTCTCTTTTTCGTAAGTGAAGCAGGCTGTAAAGTTACTAAAACATTCAAATAGTTCAGTCGGGAAATAATGATCATGATATAAAGATGAATGAATTTTGTAGTTAAATGTTATTTTTCATTTATAAACCATTAACTCTAATTGGGAGTGGCTTAGAAACAAAACCAACGACAAAAGTTGCTGCCATTTTCGTCCCTTACCAATGTGTTCAAGTTATAAACGCTGCAGACAAATTCAACACCATCTGTTTCTTATTGCGCCTATATGAGGCTCAGTCTTACCCTTTGTCTTCCTAGTATCTATTCCTATTCCAAATGAGCTAGCATTGATAGTGACCATTAACTGGCTTATAGCTTATATATATATATATATATATAATATCTATATATATATATTATATATATATATATATATATATATATATATATATAATATATATAATACACACATATATGTATATATATCAAGTGTTCTTAGTTGCTTTATTTCGTAACGAAAAAGCAAAAAAAAAAAAAAAAAAAAAAATAAAAAAAAAAAAAAATCAGAACAACCCTGTGTTAATGGTCTTTAACGTTTTTCATATCTCACATGGATGTTTATTAGGTGAAACAGAGCCGATAATACGAAGTATGAATGGAATGTTTATATAAACAGTGCAGTTCATGAGGGTGCTGAGGTCAGTTACATAAGTTGTATGCATTAATAAGACGGACCGAAACGTTTAAAGAAGGTACTTTTAAGAACTTTCCTATCATAATTTTTATTCAACAAAAAGAGCTAGTAGTTTAGAAAGTGTTATTCAATACTATTGAACTGAATAGAATTTTGATCAGAGAGGAGCAGGGAATTCTACAAAATGAAGCTCTTTGGTGAGATCCTTTTATAAACCTCACTGTAAAAACTTTGACGCATTCAATTCACCGTGTTTGATTGGCTTCAAAAGACTTGAATGTTAATCATGGCCTCCTTCTTTTTAAGCATGACTCTTTGCGATTCAGCTCTTCTTAACGCACAAACCAAGCTCAAATGTAAAGCCGCTATTAGTCCCCAAGCCACTTTTTTTTTCTTATTAAATTCCATAAATGCATATTCGAGTTTTATGAACTTTTGACACTTGATTGTGTATTTATCACTAGCTGTGTGTCATCTGTACACGGAGTCTCTGGATTGTTTGATGATTTATTTAAACAAGATTTTATAGTCACTGCTTGGTCTGGTTTGTACTTTAACTTTGAGTTACACAATTCTTTTTGAATTTTGTTTTATGCTGGCTACTGTTGCCAGATTATCTTTGATAATTTTGCTCATCTCCTTAAAGACGTGGTTAACTCTTTCTCGTTTAGATGTTAGCGATGGCGATGGATGGCCTTTTATCTTCGTATGTTCAGACATAACTGCTTATTTGAAATTTTACAGAGCTTTGTTACAGAAACCATTGCAGGAAGGGTTCCGTTAGTTAAAGTGAGGTGACCTGTCCGAATATACAGTGTATATATATATACATATATATATATATATATATATATATATATATATATAATATATATATATATGTGTGTGTTAATTAGAATTTTGTAATTTTTTATTTTTTCGAATTGGCCCAAATCTGACTTCCGTTGATTAATATTAAAGCAATGAACAATGAATGATTGGTACTAATAGTAATTAATGTCATCACCTATTTGATCTGAGAAAGGGTGAAGGAAATCCATAATTATGTCTGTATGTTTATTATCTCTTAAAATGAAGCTTTTGCTAACTGGGGAAGTCAGCGAAAGCATCATTTTTAGAGATATTATACATTCAGACATATAATTGTGGATTTCTTCATACATTATTGCTAACAATTGTCCACTAGTTTCCTAACATACTAACTTGACCTGGTAAGATCATTGAAGTCTAAAACATCCTCATACAAAGAGTTACGTAAGGAAGAGAGTTGATATGATTTCCCAGTTGGACTAAAAGTAAATATTAATTGATTTATAGAATTACTTTATTAGTTTTAATTGCCTTATATAAATATAATATTGACCATTTTTCGCATTAGCGCTGGTATTCACTCCTGTTGTTGCTGCGACAACCGTTGCTTCTATGATCAAAGCTGCACCAATTATATCCAAGCTCATTGCTATTTTGACCAAATCCTTTGCCTGCTTGACTAATTTCATTTCCATGCTTACCATTTTGGCTCTTTTAATGAAATTCACTGATACTCTTGATAGAAAACATTTTCATTGTAGCCATTTTCTTGGCCTAATCCATTACCACTCTTGCCATTTGTTTTGCTATCATAGCTAAAGCCGTTGCCACCATGTGCATTATCGTGGATGCCACTGCCAAATCCAATGCTAACCAGGCCATTTCCTTGATCACCATAGTTAAAACCATTTCCGCCCTGACCATTTATATGGGTGCTAGTGCTGAATCCATTGCCATGCTGACCATTTCCTTTGTCACCATAGGTCAGTTCGTTGTCACTATAACCATTGTCCCCCTGACTATTTCCTTGGCCGCCATAGTTAAATCCATTGTCCCGTTGACCATTTCCTCGTCCTCCATAGCTGAATCCTGTGCCACTCTGGGCTTTTCCGTGGCCATCATCGTTAAATCCACTGCCACCCTGACCGTATCCCTGGCCACCGTAGCAAAAACCATTCCCACCCTGGCCTTGGTTTCCGTTGCTGTATGATGGTTTGAAGGTGATGGCTGGACCGTAGCTTTTAGGGTGTTGAGCCTCTCCAACATAATTAACTTTGGCTACAAAGCCATTTTGATGATCGGCTCTGTATTCGACCTGCGACAGTTTTTAACAAACCTTATTACCTTCTGTGAATATTACATGATTTAGAAGAGATTTCAAAAGAGATCAAGCTTAATTTATCAAATATAGTGATGATTTACTATTTTTTATGTCTTATTATGTATGCCAGACCTTATTCCCGATATTACATAAGGATATAAGGAAAATACATAGACCACAAAAAATATGGAACTTATTGAAATAGTGAGGAGCAGTGTTGGGGAGACAGAAGGTTTTGAGGTGAGAGTAGGATTACACCAGGGGTCGGCTCTGAGCCCATTTATCTTTAACATAGTGATGGATGTTATAATAGAGGAAGTAAGGGAGACAGTACCATGGAACATATTGTATGCGGATGATATTGTTCTGTGTGCAGAGAGCAGGGAAGATCTGGAAGTGAAATTGGAAAGATGGAGACAAGTACTGGAGGACAGAGGAATGAGAATAAGTAGATCCAAGACAGAATATATGTGTACCACCACTGAGGGGGATGATAGAGAAAGTATTCAGCTTGGTGGAGAGCAAATAAGGAGAGTTGATAAGTTTAAGTATTTGGGATCTTTTGTTAACGCTGGAGGAAGTATGGAAGAAGAAGAATAAAACATCGGGTTCAGCAGGCTGGAACAACTGGAGAGCGGCCTCGGGAGTTCTTTGTGACAAAAGAGTGCCGCTTAGGTTAAAAGGAAAATTTCACAAGACGGTGGTAAGAACAGCAATGCTGTATGGTACGGAAACAGCAAGCATGAGAAAAGCAGAGCAGAAGAAGATGGATGTGGCAGAAATGAGAATGCTTAGGTGGATGTCTGGGGTAACAAGAGTGGATAGGATCTGAAATGACTACATAAGGGGGTCAACTAAGGTGGTGGAAGTATCAAAGAAAGTGCAGGAGGGGAGGCTGAGATGGTATGGACACCTGCATGGGGAGACCATCACTATGGGAGTGGAGGTGCAAGGAAGAAGAAAGAGAGGGAGACCAAGAAAGAGATGGAAGGACTGTGTGAGAGGAGATTTACATGAGAAGGGAATTGATGAGGCAGAAGCGCAAGATAGAAATAGATGGAAACGGCTCATCCGAAACGGCGACCCCATATAAAAATGGGAAAAAGCTGGGAAGAAGAAGAAGATTGAAATATTACGTACTCTTTGTCTACGGCCATCTGGAAGACCAACATTATAAGATCCGTAGACTACCTTCCCATCGGAATGTTCCTCTTGGCCAAAATTGAGTCCTTTGTAGGCATCGTTTACATTATAGTCGAACTGGTAGGGCATTAGAGCTTCCTAAAAAGTATAAATATCTTGCTAAATTCCTGTGAAAGTTGAAACGTGATAGCTTCGACTACAACATGGAGTATTTATAAATAAGAATTAGTTTTAACTTCGGAGGGAAATGTAGCCATGGAAATTTAGATTCATTTAGGAAAAAATACGGTTATCAAAAAGCAGAGGCCTTGTTCGTAGGAAGACTCAATAACTTCGGGTCGAGCCAGTACTAAGGCTGTACAGCCCGCTAATACACCAAGTGTGATCTGCCGGCGTGGAAAAAGAAATATTCATAATCCATAGTATAGATATTTTAAATGGTAAGGTAGAAAGTCATTCTACAGTTTTCTAGATATGAAATCTTTTACACATCTTTATAATGAATGACTTGTTCCTATTCATAGGTGTTGATAGTGGCAGTCATATGTATATCGTATATACACACACACACACACACACACACATATATATATATATATATATATTATATAGATATATATAATCATATATTATATAAACACATGCGTGTCTGCGTATAAAATGCACATCGATGCCAAGTTACGATGAACCCATATGCTATCCCACCGTCACTTATATTTCAGTTCTTATGTCTTACGTTTCTTTTGTGTTTGTGTGTTCCGGGGGGGGGGGGGGGCGCCCCCCCATTTTTTTCTTTTTCTTTTTTCGTGCACTACTAATGTCACAGATATCGTTGGAATCGCGCATTTGTCAAGTGCGTTTTAGTTATATTTTAATTGCAATATAGTAATATTTTTTTGCATTGTTAGTGATCCTCATTGGATATGCATGTAAAAAGGGTAATTTTGAATTCTCAGTCACATGTTTCTGATTTTTGGTGTAAGTTGGGAGATTGTTTCTGGTTGACCAGCGGCTGAAATCTTCGTAATGGTTAATGGATTTATCGTAATTGCTCTTGAAAGAAATTGAACTTGAGTAGGGAAATGGAAAGGAGACTAGAAATACATTCAGTAATACAGACCGCAAGAAGTTTATCGATTTTAAGAATGTATATACAAGTGCTCTTACGTTGTAAAGAATAGAGTGTATTGAATAAATCCACATTAATCTACCTTAAACATTTCCAAGTGTGTGTCTTTGTATGTCACAGAAGGATGGCTGTGAAGATGCCACGTCGGTAAGGACTTTTATACCAGATACTTGTGTGATGAAATTTCTTCAGCTGGTTTATTCTTTGTACTTTTTTGGTATCATGACGAAATTACTTAGGCTATCTAAGCTTAATTCCATGTCGCGAAAATGAATATTTCCTGAATTAATGCGGCAACTTCAAAATTCATGTTTTTTTTTTTTTTGTGCGTGTGCTTTCCGAAATATAAAGATCGAATTTTGCATTTCTCTCCCTCCTTTATAAATATAAACACGATAAATATACATATATATACATATGTATGTATAAACATAGTATGTACCTGTGTATACATGTATATTACACATTCATACGTTATGTATGTACGTATGTATGTGCATACATAATTATTTCTCTCCAGAGTCCGTATTAATATCGTCAAAAAAAAATAATAAGAAAAAAAAACTTCTATTGAGGTACCGTGACCTTTGATTTTACAATCAAGGTATGAGTTTACTCGCCTGTGTATGGAATATTATTTGCGATGTCCTTTCATATCAAACTTAAAAATATCAAGACCTTGATTTTCAATTGAGTGTGAGCGGACTTTGCCTTCTTTGTTAAATGAGCCAATCCCTTTTCAATAGCAAACATGTTATTGCAAGTGACATTTAACAAATTTGTTAAATTTGTTAAATGTCACTTTGTTTGGTAATTATCTTGGTATAATAGGTAAAAGTCTAAAATGGGTTCGAATAGGTGAATGAAGAAGAAAGAACGAACATGAACAGTTATCGAGAAACTGATAATATGGTTCTTTTCAAAGAGATGTCCAGTTTTAGCTTTTGTAAATACAAAAGTGGTCCGTTGTTAGCTTAATGCAAATACAAAAAGATGTCCAGTTTTGGCTTTTTGTAGATATAAAAAGAGGTCCAGTTTTAGCTTTTTGTAAATACAAAAAGAGGTCAAGTTTTAGCTTTTTGTAAATACAAAAAGAGGTCCAATTTTAGCTTTTTGTAAATACAAAAAGAAGTCCAGTTTTAGCTTTTTGTAAATACAAAAAGAGGTCAAGTTTTAGCTTTTTGTAGATACAAAAAGAGGTCAAGTTTTAGCTTTTTGTAAATACAAATAGAGGTCCGGTTTTAACTCTTTGTAAATACAAAAAGAGGTCCAGTTTTAACTCTTTGTGAATACAAAAAGAGGTCCAGTTGTAGCTTTTAGTAAATGCAAAAAGAGGTCCAGTTTTAGCTTTTTGTAAAAGAAAACTATTCGGATTGGCTTGGCTGTCCATCTTGCACCTTTTCTGTCCGTCCTCGGATCTTAAAAACTTCTGAGGCTAGAGGGCTGCAAATTGGAATGTTGATCATCCACCCTCCAATCATCAAACACACCAAACTGCAGTCCTGTAACCTCGGTAGTTTTTTATTTTTTATTTAATAAAGTTTAAAGTTGACCATGATCGTGCGTCGGGCAACACTATAGAACAGCCACCACAGGGCCTTGGCAGAAAATATATCTCTAATTATCTTCCCTTGTAAAGAGTTGATGAGACTGTCTAGTAAAATGAAAGTTCTACGTTCTATAAGTAATGTTATAAAGTACGTCAAAACGATTGCCATTGGTATTTGTGACTTCTAGAAAAGTCTAGATTGCAAAAACTATCCTATTCATAAGTTCTACTTTTTAGAAATATGAAATGGATACTTATAGATTTTCATAAGTTTTGTAAGGGAGCATTTTATTTGTTTATTAGAACGTAAATACGAAATGAAATAAAGCTAACTTACGTATGTGAAAGGGAGACATCAGTATATAGATAATGCCGCTTTTTAAATAGTGCCATTCTCTTTGGAATTCTAAAAGTGTTGCGAAAGTGAATATCCGTAAAAATGAAATTTTTTCAGCTTGTAACTTCTTGCCTTTCCGAAACATCTCGCATCTAAGAATTCGTAATTCAGTGTAGACAAGGAGTTTGCTGGCTAATGCATCAAAGCGTCTTTTTTCTGAGTAAATGATGAAACAAAAAGATTTTAAGTCGTAATGCATTTATTCGGACGGTTTTAGTTATAGAATTTATATTGTTGAATTTTGTTTCCTCGTTGACAATGACTATCAGACAATTATTTCTTATTCGTTTTTGCATCTTTGTTCTTCGAAATTTGATTCAGTAAAGCATTTACTAACTAACAGTTACAGGTTTCTTATTCGATATTCTAGTAATTCAGATGAATGCGTTTTAATCACGTATTCACATATGATGGTGCAGCATATGAAATAGGAATTGATAGAGGAGTAAAATAGATAATGCTCTCTCTCTCTCTCTCTCTCTCTCTCTCTCTCTCTCTCTCTCTCTCTCTCTCTCTCTCTCTCTCATCTCATGGCCCAAGTTGTTTTCCCTAGTTAATCTGAAACAGACCTGAGGTATCTTTCAGCGTCATTCTCGACGGGAATTGGCCAAAATGAAGGGAAATTTGAAAGGCTCTGGGAATATTTCTTAAAAGTATTAAATAATGTGCATGTTCGCTTTCGTGACCATAAACTTAAATTTTCGTTCATAGTTTTTCAAATTTGGTCAATTTCTCTACTGGCTGGAGGGGTGTTTAGTCAAGGTACTTGACCTAATTGTACCCCTCACTATTTCTAGAGGTGAATCCTTCACACTGTCGCACAAGTCGTGATCTTTTTATCCTTAATTTTATATGACCGGAACATATTAGCCAACATCTTTAATTCAGTGGCCTAAAGCTAATCTTTTCATGATTTATTTTATAGTCTGAACTTCACACTTCATATATCGATCGGTCTCTCGACGAAGATTGTTCAAATTATCTTTATCCTCACGACTTTGTGGTTAAGATAGCCTATTTTGATGACGTATTATGTGAATACTGAGGGCTGCCGAGCGCCTATTATTAATAAGAAACTTTGTAAGTATATGGAAAAAAGTGACGGTCCTAATTGAACGAGAACTGAGTAGCTAAATGCATTTTTTTTGCTATTGTATTCTCATAGAGTAATATGATATTATACGTATCTGTAAAATCTTGCAAAATTTTAAAACTTTCAGATTTATAGTATGAAATTAATTGCTTTCTGTCTAATTGGATTTGAGATACAGATAAAAGGGACGTAACTATGATATTTTAGAGCATTTCTTCACTCATGCAGGTAGCAGCATAAGGGAAGAAATTGCGTTTATTTTTGCTGGTAGGAAAAATTGTATTGACTTTTGAAGATTAAATAGCAGACTTTTGCAAAGATTTTTTTCGTTGCTTGGCCCTAGAGCGTCAAGGGCATACTTAACAGAAGCCGCTTCTAACCCGCGACCTTTTCCTCTTGTTGTGAAATATGTTATAATTAATGCCCTCGGGGAACAGAAAGTTGGTAGTGCTGATATGAGAGGTTTCAAGTTTTAAATTATTTTTCCATATAGTACACATACATATATACATACATACATACATACTTAATTCATTCACATATATGTATATCTATATATATATATAGATATATATATATATATATATATTTATATATCTATATATATATATAGTATATGTGTGTATATATTATATATCTATATATATATATATATATATATATTTATATTTTTTATTTAATTGCACTGAACATATCCCACCCGCTTTTGCCTGTTTTTATTCATCTTTGTAAACCACCTACATATTTTACTTCCCATTTTAAAAATTAACATGTCTCATTTTAACTTTTTATTTATATTTATTTATTTTATTATTTTATTTTTTTTTAACTTCGGTTCGGCCTCATGCCAATCCAGTATTCTTGATGTTTGCGAGTAATTCTTTTGTCACGAAATAAAAGCGTCAGATAAGACATATGGTGTGTCTCCTATTTGGCTGTTTTGGTTTACTAATGTCCCAAAAGCCCTTTCAAGCGTTATCCTTTTCAATATCATGTTTTATTAAAGGTATCATGATTGACGGAGACATCAAAGAGGCATCAAGGAAACATATCATCCGTTATTTACAAAGATGGCCATCTCGACAGGTCTCCTCTGTATTGTGCAAACACAAGGATGTTGACTTACAAAGTCTGGTCACCAGCTGGGTATTTTCCGTCTATTGGCCCAGGTCCCCCAAAACAACCAGTGTGCATTATGCCGGTTTACAGCTATGAAAATATCAACCTAAAATTGAACTTTAACCAGGGTCGTGGTTTCATATAAATACAACTAATTCGATTTGGTCCCCTGAAGATATTTCGTAGTAGTGATCTTCCATGAAAGTTTTTTTTTTTTTTGCCTCTCTTAATTCTGTGAGAAAATCAGATTGTAATTTTGGCCTGATTGAGATATTAACCAGTATGAAGAGTGTATTTGGACCTCACAAAGCCAAGAAACAATCTTTTGGTGCCCCCGACTTCGTATACTACGTCAGTTTCTTATGAATTAACTTCGCATGTAAAGTGACAATGTGATGTTTACTTTTCCGTGTGACCGGAGATCTCCCTTGAAACTGATCTACAGTTTTGAAAGTGGGATGGGACTGTCAGCCTGTTACTAAAGCAAATCACTGTGTGCATAATTGGAATACCAGGAAGAAGTAAAATTATCGTTATGTGTAGTTATTCTCTAGAAATTTGTGGGACTTCAGGTTCAGGGACTCGATATATGAACCAGTTTTCACTGTATGTTTATGCATGCGTGTATATATATATATATATATATATATATATATATATATATATATATATATATATATAATATATATATATATATATATAGTATATATATATATATATATATATATATATATTATATATATAATATGAATAACTTGATCACGAGTATATAAAACTTGATGCTATGTATAAATAAAGGTTTTTTGCCACGAAGGAAAAAATGAAAAAGCGAGATAGCGAGCACTTTCGGTCCTGTTCAGACCCTTTACTAAGGCAAACTGATTTTGACTATGCTGTCCTCTGTAAAATCAGTTTGCCTTAATAAAGGGTCTGAACAGGACCGAAAGTACTCGGCTATCTCGCTTTTTCATTTTTTCCTTCGTGGCTGAAAACCTTTATATATATATATAATATATATATATATATATATATATATATATATATATATATATATATATCACATACATCGTACATACATTCATACACTCGCAATGTAACACCATTTGATACATATCTATTTCCTTGTATTTTTAAAGTGTGTGTACCTCTGCTGCACGGAAAAAATTATGTATATGCATTGTTGAATTTCATTGATTTGAAAACTTTGCATCCGAAAAAAGGTTTAACAGAATATTTTCATGGAATTCAGTTCTTTAGAGAAAGAGGATGATTGAAAATAGGGACATGTTTATCATTTGAAATAATTTATTGCTTATTCATTAGACTGCAGACTTAATTATTGGTCACTCATATTTAGCGGCCATATCCGGATCCACCTACTCCAACTCCACTACCGCTCTGC
Organism: Macrobrachium nipponense; assembly: GCF_015104395.2. NCBI lineage: Eukaryota > Metazoa > Arthropoda > Malacostraca > Decapoda > Palaemonidae > Macrobrachium > Macrobrachium nipponense. The sequence continues at coordinate 8,833,612 of NC_087217.1, forward strand.
CCAAATCCGCCGCTGCCATATCCTGAGCCACCTTGTCCAAATCCGCTGCCACCCTGACCAAATCCAGCACCACCTTGTCCGAAACCAGAACCGCCTTGTCCAAATCCACTGCCTCCGTAGCCTCCTGCATTTCCGCCTTGTCCGAATCCGCTGCCTCCCTTACCACCACTGCCCCCGGATGGTCTAAAAGTAATGGCCGGTCCGTAAGTTTGAGGATGTTGAGCTTGACCTACGTAGTTGACCTTAGCCACATACCCTGCTTGATGATCAGCTCTGTATTCAACCTGTAAAAACATATGGTCAGCTTTAAAGATAGTTTCGAGTAGTATCGATACGAACACACACACACACACACACACACACACACACACACTTACAAGATGATAATATAGAAAATACAAACTTACGTTCTGTTTACGGCCATCAGGAAGTTGGACGGTGTAGGATCCGTAGACGGCGTTGCCGTCGGAATTTTCTTGGTGCCCGAAGTCTAGTCCTTGGTAGGCATCGTTGACATTATACCCAAACTGATAGGGCATAAGTGCCTGGAAAGATTTCATTGTTATGATATGCTCATTTGCTGGTAAGGATATTTTAATTTTTTTGGGGGGTGGGGGAGGGGATTGTTATGTTAGAAAAACACTAAATTTGGAATTTAATATTCTTTGACTGAATATTCTCTCATCATGAATATGAATATTGGATGAAATAAATATTCACTAAATGTGAATGGTAATGATGTCTGAATAGCCCTTTGAGGCACTGAACTGGTAAGTTGATAAGTTTATTTATTTCGTAATTTCAATTGTAATGTGATTTCTTAGTGTAAATACTCACGGAATTTTGCCCGTCCCCGTATCCATCGGGTCTAGCGAAGACAGATGCGAAGACTGTCATTAAAACAGATGCAGCTATCTGTTTGGAAATGGGTGAGAAATCCGTTGAAGTACTGGATGAAAATGCTCCTTAAAATCTTAGGTAATTCATGGAAATTTTCTTTGCACAAGCGGCTTATATGACCACTTCATAACTTAAGTGTCCGATTAGTTGTGGCGTATAAGGACAAATTAAGGTGATTTGTTTAATTGTGGGCCAACTTAAATCGAGTTTTTCAAAACATTTTATGATTGTGTGTGAAAATATTTCCATGCTTTACTGAATTTTTATGGCTCCTACTAACTCAACAATTCTGAAATCTAAGAATGCCACAACTATTTTCCTGCATTCACAATTGTCGTACTTTACATGAAATGGAGTTTTCAAAATAAATGAAATTGCATGTTTTCAGGACTGTAACGACAACTTTCCTTATCCAACTGACGTTTATGTCGTGAGAAATATTGCAGTAGAACCAGCTAGAATTAACTACTATACAATCCACTGAAACAAGGATGGTTAATGGTTATCTTATTTGTTTCGTATGATCAACTTATATATATATATATATATATATAATAATATATATAATATATATATATATATATGTGTGTGTGTGTGTGTGTGTGTGTGTGTGTGATGTGTGATGTATGTATTTATGTATGCATGTAAATATATATATATATATATATATATATATATATATATATATATATATATATATATATATATATATATATACACGCACACACACACACACACACACACAATATTTGTGCACTTTTCAACAAAGTTGGTCCAGATTCCAGATACATCAATTTTTGAACCTGTACTTTTACGTACGCTTTCCTTATCAAATGTGTATGAGAAGGCCCACTTGTCGGCCGGCTTTATCTGTTTGTGCACTACAAATTTAAAAGAAAAAGAGAAAGAACTGGGCGAAAAAAGAGATTGGGGCCTATCTAGGATGAGAGAAGTACCGAAAACAGAAACTTGTCCACATTATGGTCTCAAAATCCCTCAAACTTAGTGGACTGGAGTAAACGAGTTTCATGTATGCTTTGCAGAAATAACGATTTTTTTTACCTTTTCTGTTTGCTTTACAGGAAATTCACTTGATAAATAGTAATGTCCAGAAGTCATATCCAATTGCTTTTACAAAGGTACAGCATACTGGTCATAGTTTAAGAATCATTCTTTCTCAATACGTTACCTTAGTGGCCATGTCTGCTCGTTTGGTTTTTTTCGTGTTGTGTTGTCGTGAATCAACGGAGGTTAACTGATGAAGTTTCCAAAAACTTGGTGTCTTTTATATCCAAAAGAGTGGGTGTACAGGAGTGCGTGAACGAGGTCAACCATAATTTATTTTTTTGTTTTTTCTTATCATGTCTGGATGACTTTGCTTTTGAGTCTTTCAAACATTCACTGTGGTGCCGGTCTGAATTAGATTAAAACCATTTAGAAGATGACGGGAAGTCCATAATTATTTTCTCGATTAAGTCACTGGTTTCGGGGTCATCTTACTGCATCAGATGTGGCAATGATGTAGGTAAAATGAACGGCATTTTGGAAGTTGCACCGATGTCTGCATTATCATCTTTTATTTTGTTAATAGTCCAGTTATATATGTATATATATATATATATCTCTCTCTCTCTCTCTCTCTCTCTCTCTCTCGTCAAGCAAGCACACACACACACACACATACTTACACACACACACACACACACACACACACACTCATATATATATATATATATATATATATATATGTGTGTGTGTGTGTGTGTGTGTGTGTGTGTGTGTGTGTATGTGTATATATATACTCATATGATATTTATTAATAATCTGATCATTAAGAACAGGTGCATATAAATACCATTACATGTATATAGAATTTATATTATACATACATACACACACAATATATATGTGTTATATATATATATATATATTATATATAAATATTATAGTATATATAAAATCTCATATTGTATATAATTTATGCATAAAATAAATTATATACATGTACTAGTACTTATTTGTATTGTTCGGTATGCTCAGATTATTAATAAATTTTATGATAGGTTCATTAAGGACGAAATGATATTGAGGCTGTTGATACGAATTAATGTAATTTCCTTCCCAGAGCTGTGGGCTCCTTCTCAGCTGGGCTTCCTTCATCAACTTCCCTCGAAGAGAAGACTCCCCTTTCCCAAACTTTGGAGGAATACTAACTAAGGTTTTGAATTTTTATCGCAAATTAAGCTCCAGGTTATAGAATATTTTCTAACTTTTTGTCGGTGCGGACAAGAAGTTGCTTGGTTTTAGATAACTTCGTGAAGAAACAGTATTGAGGTTCTCGTTTTTAGTTTTCTGTAAAAGAAAACTATTGAGACGGCTTTGTCTGTCCGCCCTCGGATCTTAAAAACTACCGAGGGTAGAGGGCTGCAATTTGATATGTTGATCATCCACACTCTAATCATCAAGCATAACAAATTGCAGCCCTCTAACCTTATATATATTTTTTTATTTCATATAAGGTTAAATTCAGCTATTGGGTAGGCCAGCACCAGGCCATGGCTGAAAGTTTCATGGACCGCGGCTCATACAGCATTATACACTGTACAGAAAGCTCGAATCTTCGGCATTATGCCCCTCGATACAAGCATGCTTTTACAATCATTCATTTTTTTCCTGGTTTGAAAATATGGGTTTATGCTTGTATTGATGCATGCTCAAGTAAACTGAATGGCATTCAAAAAGAATGAAATTCAGATGCTTTCAAGATGGGGAGACGCGAAAGAAATGCTGAGTGTTCGCCATAATTTAATTAAAGAGTTCATTGCTCAATGCGATGGATGGATGCCGTCTCTCACTTCTTTCGCAAATGTCATTGGACGTCCATTTTCGAAAGAAGACATTGGAGATCTCGACTGTAAATCCCTTTCAGTTCTCTTGGAGTACAGAAATGAGACGGTTTCATTAATGGTTTTCTTAATTTACTTTGCATTCAACAATCTTTCGCCATTTCAGACATTATTTTTGTTCATCACTATGGTATTTTCATTATTTTACCCATTTTTATGTTTATTATTGCAAGTGAGAGTATATAATATTCAAAAGAAAGTGAAGTTGTAATTACTAGGAGTATTACCAGTTTTACTTTTTCATGTTTTTAGTTTTAAGTTTATCTCTCTCTCTCTCTCTCTCTCTCTCTCTCTCTCTCTCTCTCTCGCTCGTTCCTCCTTTCTCCGCGTTCTCTCTCTTCTCTCTCTCTCTCTCTCTCTCTCTCTCTCTCTCTATGTATGTATGTATGTATGAATATATATTTAGTGTTTTTGCTCACTTGAATAATTCAACGGAAAAAAATATTTTTAAAGAAAATACAGTAACTTAAGGAAGGATCAGCAAATATCTCATTCATTTCGTAATGGCTAAATCATGGTGTATTCTCCCATCCAGATCTCTTATTTATACTTGAAGGTATTCATGAGCAACATCATTCTTTGGAATATTCGTCCTCCGCACCTACCTCCCCTGTGTTTATGATATCATTTAGTTTAGTTCATAACTTTGGGGAATTAATTTGAAGGCATTTTTCATTTCTGTAGTTAATGTTGAACAATATGCTAGTGACTTTTCATATTGCTTAGTGCATGTTTTGTCTTTTGTTTGAAAGGAGATGATATGACGATAGGGAGCCCTTTATGTGCCTTCTTCTTGCGATTTGAACTCTCCTGCTTTTTTTCAAGCATGCAGATTATTCTTTGGATTTTTTTATTTGTTGATTGATTAGTGACTAATAGAATTGGGGTCGTAGCACCTAGGTTATTGACTCCGCTCTAAAGCGCCGTATACTACACATGACACTCCAACACCAAAATAACAATATAAGGTTTCACAGTATACTCCAGCTCTTTATTGACAATTCGGGTTTTTTTTAGTATTCTCCGGCCGATGGTATATAAAATCACACAGTTTTAAACTTATTTCAGTATGGAATGTACTTCGGTTAATATATAGTAAACAACTTTACATATTTGTTACTCCAAAGTATTTTATGTTCTTTACTATATGAAAATAATAATGTTGAATATTTCGACGTTCAAATATTTACTGAATATAATATGAGGCTTTATTTGTAATTTGGCCAAGCCTTTAATCCCGGAAGAAAATGACTCGAGACTATATTTTAGAGCAATTCCCATGATGTAAAGACAATTTTCTAGAGGTAATTCTTCCGGTACAGCCGTTGTGTGGTTCTCGGAGAGTCATCGGAAGTAGAGAGAAACGTGTCTAGTGTCTAAAATAAGTGGTATTTTGGGAATTTATAAACGCTTATTGTAGGTTGGAGGCCTATCACAAAGGTTTTTTTTTATATGTCCACTGTAGTCTGCTGCCTTTTTCCATTTTCTTTTTCGTGGTTGATGGTATAATGTAATTGAGTTTCTGCGAATTTAAGAGACGAAAGTTTTGTTTAAGTGAAGGTAAAATGAAATGTTCAAAGTTTCTGTTCTACATCTTACGAATTTTCTGAGAGAGAGAGAGAGAGAGAGATCGAGAGAGAGAGAGAGAGAGAGAGAGAGAGAGAGAGAGAGAGGGGAGAGAGAGGGGGGGGGGGGGGGGGGAGGGGGCGGGTTCCAACTCCTGTTCTAGAGGGCAAGGCAAGGAGTCAAAAAGAGAGAGAGAGAGAGAAAAAAAAAAAACTTGACATCATTTAGTTAGGTTGTACGCTTTCCTTGTTTTTTATTTTTTATTTTTTTTATCAGAATGGCTGACTTGTCAAATAATACATTGTGATTTTTTTAAGTGGCGATATTATTTTAGTTTTCTTTATTTCTTCATAATGAAAGCATACACGCATACACAAACATACATATATATATATGTGTGTGTGTATACATATATATATGTATATATATATATATGTATGTATGTATGTATGTATGTATGTATGTATGTATGTATGTATGTATGTATGTATGTATATAATAAGCAGACGTTTCTTAACTTTCTTTTTACTGTGGATGGTTTTTCATTGTCTAACATCTAATTCTTTACTAGCTCCTTTATTTATTTGTACGTGACAGTCCTTGATTATAAGTCGAAGGATCTAGGCATTAGGTGTTTCTAAATATGGATATGTGAACATTTTTAAGAAATAATGAGAGCTAAAAGTTATCAGAAAAAATTCTTAGTCACTATCATTTTTACAAAAAGAAAATAGTCTCCTAGATGTCTGCTAACAATAAAACTAGTGTTTTCGCAGAGGAAAAGACTGACTTTTAAAAAGGAAAGTAGGCTCCATACATTTCTGGAGTATTCCCGGCGGCATTTTACTGTTAGGTTCGGGTGGCCTATGTTGTTAATTGCTTTATGGGAGCACGTATTGTTGGAGAAAGTCAGTCTCCCATTGTTGTTTGCTAATTCAACTATAATTAAATGTTAAGTATTTTATTTCATTCACCGCTTAGCGATTTCACTTTCAGGGGAGAAAGTAGTTTCATCTACGTCAACATTTACTTTTTCTTGCTCTTTTTTGAGGATAAAGTTGGACCTTGCCAAATTTTAGTTAAACTACAGGAAGAGTTTTTCTTGTGTTCTGATTAACTCTTTAACGCTATGGAGGGTTTGCAGTCGAAACTCTTGACTTTTCGCTGTTTAGTGTTATAACTGGCTGTTGAGACACAACTTGACGTGCTGTTTTGGTCGGGTACTTCTGTTGTGTTTGACAAGGTTAAAAGTGTCTGAAGGTGGTTTCATTTTCTTGCTTAATTTTGTATGTTGGTGCAGAATGAGTCTTGCATGTTCGTAATCTCTTCGCCAAACATCGACGCCTTTGTTAGCCCGGTTAATATAAGTCATATTGATTATGTCAACACGTCTGTATTGTAACTGCGCTTATGAATATACTATTAATCTGTGGAACAAACTATACGCTCTTAACGACGTCAAGGTCTCACAAAATGCCGAAAGGGAATTGTTCGTTTGACAGCCCTCTCGTTTTTGCATATTTTAAATGTAATTTATAATTGATTGCCTCTATAACTTCACTAGACGTGATATCCAGATTCCTGACAATGTACGAATAATGTATAATTGTTTTTGTGCATTTATTATTTTTTCCTTGAATTTGTGATGTCAAATTAATGATTAAGTACGCACTTTCACATGAACAGATTCCAAGAATCCTAAGAGCGTAAACACGGAGTTCCAGAGGTTTTTCAGATTTGTGGTTAATACAATGATGAAGTGATTTATATGTTTCCCAAGATGTTTTAATTGGCTTCGTTGTTGCTAATTCGATTGCTCTTCATCTTCCAGAGAAACCATTAATTTTTGTTGTTTTTATGAATTGAATGATTGAATATTGCATTTGCCTCAATATTATGTAATGTATGTATATGTACAAGCACACACACACACACACACACACACACACACACATATATATATATATATATATATATATATATATATATGTGTGTGTGTGTGTGTGTGTGTGTGTGCTGGAGAGAGAGGAAAGGGTAAGATCTCGATTTAAGAAATAAGCTACAAGGACATTCGCCCTCAGGCGAGTGACTGTCGACTTCATTAGAATATTTGGTAGATATTTTATTTTACCCGGAAGAAATGTTAAAAAAATTTTAAGGCTTTTGTTTGATATTTTTTTTATTTTGGTAGTGGAAGGTCTGGTTCATCGTTTGGCATTACTTTGATCCGTTTATCATTTAATTATTTTGTGCCTACCAACACTGAATAGCTTTTGCTCACAAGAGAACAACATTGATCTCAGTGACGAAGTGACTCTCTCGGTTATCAGTTATTGCATGATTTTTGCCGAGTTCTGTGATAATGAACGTTCGAAGCAGCTTTTACTTTAAATACCATTCAGAATTACTCATGCAGAGCAATATATAATTACCCATTGTCAAGAAGTGTTCAACCCTACCAGGGTTGCAAGAAGTGTTTATTCTCGAAACAAAGGGATTAATAAAGAGTCACTCAAATGAAAATCTCTCTCTCCCTTGGTGTCTGTCTGTCTGTCTGTCTGTCTGTCTGTCTGTCTGTCTGTCTGTCTGTCTGTCTGTCTGTCTGTAATCTCTCGCGTGCTACCAACTCCATTTTTACTTTTGTCGAAAATCCTTAGTCTTATCTCTGTATTGTTGCTTGATTGTTTTGAAATGGTTCTGCAGAAACAATGATATTAATTGTTTAAAAAATATCCACAATTATATATAATTGTGGATATTTTTTAAACAATTTGTTTTCACGGAATTGTGAATTTCTTAACAAAAAAATGATATTAATGTTATATATATGACTGGCAATGGAGATTATCTACTTTAATCTGAAGTTTTGATTAACCAGAGACACGCTGTAATTAATGTTTTTTCAGATTCTGTAAATTACACAATCACCCACACGCATATATATATAATATATATATATATATATATATACTATATATATATATATATATATATATATATATATATATATATATATATAAAATTATTTGTGTGTGTATGTGTTTGTATTTATTAATATATATTAATATATATATAGATATATATAATATATATTGTGTGTGTCTATTGTGTTTGTAATTTATTAATTATCTATATATCAATATATTATCATATATAATATATTGTGTGTCTATGTGTTTGTATTTATATTATATATTTTATATATACTTTTGTTTATATACATATAGTATATATATATTAAATATGCACACGCATGATTATATATGTGTGTATGTATGTGCGTGTGCGTGTGTATGAGGACAATAGGGATAGAATTTAGAAGTTACAGAGAAAGAAGCATTCACCTAAGTAGATCATTCTAGGACCCAAATGAACAGCTGCCTAGACTTTTTTTTCTTTTTAATAAGAAATGTGAGAGCATCTCCAGAAGCTGCAAGGGCTAGGTCACATATTTTTAACGAGCTACATCTGATTCAGTCCTTCGTGCAAGGAGACATTTTAAAAGCACTTCAACTGTAAGCTCAGTGTTGCAAACTGGAATGATAAGGGCGATGCAATTCTGTATTAACTGGAATTAGAAAAACTTGTTCCATCATCAGAATGAAGGAAATGTTTACGGTCATATGTTGAAATATTTGATCATAAAAACAACTGCTAAAAACCCCGTAGTTTCTTCGGCGCAATCGAGTTTTCTGTACAGCGTATAATACTGCATGAAACTATCAGTCAAGGCCCATGAAACTCTCAGCCGCGGTTCATTAAACATACAGCCACGGCCCGGTGTTATTGGCACCTATAGTTGTGCCAGACGCACGATCGTAGATAATTTATCCTCAAATAATATAAAAGTAACGATGACAGAGGACTGCAATTTGGTGTGTATGTTAATTGGATTGTGGATGATCAATATACCAGTTTGCAGCCCTCTAGCCCCGGTAGTTATTAAGATCTGAGGGCGGACAGATTTCTTTTACAGAACACTAAAAAAGAAAATGGAGGGTTAAGTTGAGTTTCATCTCACTGTATATAGTTCGATGTTGAATATACTAAGTTACCGAGACGTGGTCTGTATTAATAGATTGTCTGATACATAGTTGAGTAATTAAGATATAGCTAATGCATGCATAATGAATATGAGTTTTAAGATAGTTTTTAAAGCCAATGGAAACCGGAGAGTCGGGAGATAAGCAACGGATTTATTTTCAAACCTTTTCAAACTGGTGAAAATGTGTGTTAGGAAGTAAACCACCTAGGAAAACTGGCAAGTTTTGTCGGTTGATGCAAATGCCTGATTACCCCCAATGAAAGGGGGTCACATCTATGAAAGCATTATCTATCACGGGTCTCAGGTATGAAAAATTAAAATTTCAAAGTGACAAGAGAAGCAGACAGAACCTAGACAAAAATCTCTGGGTTTTGTCTCATTCCACCTACTAATTCATGCTAAGTCTGTATTCATGTCCCTCTGAATTCACGGATTCGCGGACAATGTAAAAGTGCTAGATATTATTACGTTGAAGTTTTCCTCATGTCGACCAATTTTCACACACACACACACATGTATATATATATATATATATATATATATATATATATATATATATATATATATATATATATATAATGTATATAATATCGTCGGGGTTTCCACAATCTGTCGAATCGCACATTTTGGGCAAAATGAGTTATTACTACCACAAAAAACAAGCATACTTTGATCTTTAATATCACAGATTTTCACATTGATATCTCAAGTGGTTTTCGACTTATGCAATAGCAGTAATGTCGAATGTCGTCATTTCACACTAAATCAGTTTTCACAAAGTGACGAACGATCAACTCGCCACTGTGAAAACGTGAGGCTTGTCGAATGCGCAGTTTGTTTTCTCACAATGTGCGGCATCATTAACTAAAACCATCCGGTTGCTCTGTATGATAACGTTTTATATTCATATGATGATATTAGGCTCATTTACGTGTAACAACTTGTATCTAACTATCATAAACTTTACGGAGTCTGCTGTTCAATTTTAGAAAAGAATTAATAATATAAATATTATGGAAAGAATTTTTTTCTTAAATCCTTAGAATTTGATTAAGCTTAAGCTCCGATGAAAAAGGCCATGAAAATGCGGTGGAGCTGAAGGATTTGAAATGACTTCAGCAAGAAATGCTGAGAATTGTGGTGGAAACCAGACAATAAATAATGGAGAGGATTTATACTTGATTTTGTTAGACAGTAGTCCAGCGTTTGTGTCCTAGGTGGTGACGATGATACACCTTTGCCAAAATTTGCCGAGAAAAATACACCAAACGACTATGATTCTGAGGATTCTGATATACCACTCACCACCATCAAAAAGAATCTTGAGATTAACAATTCTCCCATGGATGTTTCTGATACACTCAGTGCAGAGTGTGATTCTATCAGTTATCCAGTGTATGTGCGAAGAGCGATGACATTATCACAAAATGGTATAACTATGTGGAAGTGAAGGTGGTATGTGTGATGTGTTTGCAGCTTGTGAAAGAACCGAGTGACAAAAGCTACCTTGTTTTTCTCATTTGGAAAACAACAGCAGTTGCAAAACTCATAGTGTGATGATAAGTAAGAACTGTGATAAAGTTTTTGTGCAAACTACGAGGGTATCTTAGAAAAAGAAACTGTTTCTGAGTCTGTTAGTGTAACATATCCTGGGCAGTTTGAAGGTGATGGATTTGCAAAACAACCAAGTGGAATGTCGCCATTAAAAGGGGATAACTTTTCAGAAAAAGAAAGGCTTCGAAATTTTTTGTATGTTTCTATACAAATATATGTATGACAACTAATAAATGTATTTATATCTTACAATCTCAGCCTATACTGTCCGTATTTATATGAAACAAAATTTCAACCTTAGATCCGGTGTGTGACGAATATCCACTATTTTAAATAACAATGTGTCACCACAAAGTGACCAATAGATGTGGAATCGTTAACCTATGAGTCAGTCAGTCTTCACAAACTGATGAATGTTTTTGATAAACATTATTAAGAAATCTTTATGATTTTGAGAAATCGTTTAAACATTGTTAGGAAGAGAAGGTCTTGAAATTATCAACCACCAAAAATCAACAGTTTATCAACTTCATTACTTGATAAAAAGATTATTTGAAATGAGAGAAATCTTTAAACGCTATTCACTCGAAACAAGAATTTCACAGATTCGACGATTTGTGGAAGCGTCGTTGATATATATATATACTGTTTATATTACTGTATATAAATATTATATATTATATATATATATATTTATATCTATATATATATATAGATATATTATATATATGTTTGTGTGTGTGTGTAAATTTACACACTTACATGAATAGTTTGAGAGTGTTCATTCGTTAATCAATATTTTGCCCCCAAAAACTAATTTTTGTTGTTCTTCACAAACTACTATGGAGATTCAGGGCCTCTGTAACACGGTTTTTTCGCAATAACTTTTTATCTATGCATTTCATAAATATACGCTTATTCAGAATACATATTATATCAACACATAAATTTTGAGTGTATTCTGCACTACGTAGGTTGAATAAATTTGGTACTTATAATGTAAAAAGTGACCTTTTGAAGACGGGCCAACTTACTCAGAGAAAAGGTTTCGAACGCACTCGTTACGTAACATATGACATCATTTCTTCCCTCTTTCTCGATGGATGATTGGCTGTACGTAACGAAGGCTAAACCTCTGGCAACAATGACATACAAATTTAAATACAAGCAAAGCAGTACACCTTTCTGAACTCTGGAACCTCCCCACAGATAATTTTCATAATAAGTTTCCAAAGAAATTACAGTCTACTTTATAGGTCACAAAATAAGTTTCCAAAGAAATTACAGTCTACTTTATAGGTCACAATCTGATTGACAAGATGTAGGGAATAGTTGGTAATTACCAAAAACATAGTAGACAAGATGATTTGATAATTGCTATATCCAATGTCAAGCAATTTTTATTTATTGGCTATCTACCTATTTACTGAAAAAAAAATAGCCGGTACCGTATATTGGCTTTAAACCTTCACCAATAATTATCGTCAGAATGGTGACTTCATGAGGCTCCACCCACTTTCGCCTCGTTATAATTCCGGATAACACTGAAGGCTACCAAGGGCATTGTTGGATTAGAAAATTTAACTTCTGGCTATAAAAACTAATTTCTCGAGTAGTTGTAAGAAGTGCTAAATGATCCTCAAGGATCCCAGCAGTTGGTTTAAACGTTTAATTCATGTATATTACTGCTATACTGTTGCGGCACTACTGCTACAGTAGTATTACTACGCTAGCACCCACATCTATGTATCGTTCCGCCATTCATAAAGTCTTTGGGTTTCAGAGCCGATGGCATTTCTGTCTGGTGGATGGGCGGGGCAACATTTCGTCAAAAGATGTGTTTACCTTGCTTACGTAATGAATGTTTTTCGACTCTTGGCTCGTAATTATTGGCCATGGCGTCGGCTAGTTCATTTTTACTCTATAAAAATCAAAACTATCGGGTTTAGGTTATTGACAATGCTGACAAAATTTGTGTGTGGTTGTAAAATATACATATGTCAACTTTCAGCTACATCCGATGCTTTGACAAGGAGCAAAGTCCAAAACACCGTGTTACAGAGACCCTGAATCTCATAGTACTTGTTTTGCCATAAGTTAGCGTTGAACCCATTATTTATGAAGTTCTGTTTATTAGGACGTATTTGAATCTTATTTTTTCTTCACCGTTTCTCTCATAAAATAAGAACGGTCCTTATGTAACTGGAAATGAGAATTCTTCTGGTGTGTATTAGTCCTTGGTAGAAGGGGAACGATGGGTGGGTGGGTGGTGGGTGGGTAGTTGAGAGAAAAAGGAGGAGCCACTGCTTTTATGTAAAGGATGTGTCTCCATTCTTGTTCAAAGATGGGAGAAAGAAGCGTCTGATTTTTTATCACCTTTCGACTTTTGTACATTTGCTCATTCGTCTGTGATCTCGAGACGAAGGTTTTTCCAGTTTTTATTTTTTGTCTCCTTTCTTCGTCCTAAAGAATATGTGGACACGCACACTGGATCCGAAGTTTATCTTCCTGGGTATTGTCAGGAAGATAAGGTATTCTGTGACTTGGTGCTTCCTATAACAAAAAAATGAAATAAAGGAGGAGAGTGACAGAAGAAAAACTGGGAAAATCTAGTCAGTCCGAAGAAGTCAAGACAGATTTGGGGTCTTCTTTTTTCTTGTAGTAAAACATTGAGTCATAGGGTTTTCGTAGGATTAATTTGATTTTGAATATGAATTTTGAATTTTTGAATGTTAGAAATACTTCGTGTAATGTGTTCACGTTTGGAAACCTTAAATTAATTATACGAACATTTCCAAATTCGATGACTGCAGTAAATAATCATATCCAACGAACTGACTAAATATTTCGTAACGTTTCCCTAGCATAATTTCATTAAGAAATAACTCTTCGCATTCACACATTCCAACGAAAGCAATAAACTTATTTATAGGGCATATTGACGAGGTGTTATTAGCACTGCTGTACAAAAAAGGGGAGCGGTTGCGAGAAGTTTCGTGTTATTGCCTCGGAAAAGTTTAATCGTAAAACGTCTCTGCTTGTGTTCTGGCATGTGATGTGTGATTGCAGTTATGGTGGATGGATATGATCACGAGCATTGTTGTCAATCATTGTCTTCACGTTTTAGCCATTCAGTTTCATTTGCATAAAGGATTATGGAAATACATACGGAACCTTTGTTGGATTAGACTATGTAAGTAGTCGCATGCCCATTTAGCTGCTCTTGTGGGTACCGTTGCGATGTACGCATCGTTTCCCTGTTCTCGATGGGTTAGGAAATAATATATACTACAACTTACTGCTATATATCTTTTATTTTAGACATTTTTTATAGATTTTATCATATTTGTTGTCTAATGTAAAAACATATATTAAATGACTATTCTTCTTTGATACTTCCAAAATGTTGTGTTCCAACGTTGATTCTTCTACAGTTTTTATTGCAATATGCAAATTGTGATTTTCCAATATTTGAAACAGACCAGGCGGTAGGATACTCCTTAGCATGTAGAAATTATATTTAAAAAATAACCTCTGTAACCCAATTGCAATCTAGTGAAGTTCATGGTTCAATAGGTTTAACTTATTTTCAAATATTTTTGAAAGATATTTATTAGTGAACTGGATGATAAGGTTGGCCACTGTATGTGACATCAGCAACGAAGCCGTTGTATTGGTCTGCCTTGTAGTTCACCTGCATTGGAAGAATTTAGATTATTAGCCCTATTTATAAATAGGTGTCGAAAATATTAATGCATAATGTTATCATGCAGGGATTAAGATGAGTTTCCTTACTTTAAACCAGGTATAAAATGAACAAACGCACCAACGGAGGCAGGCAGGCAACGGAGGGAAAACTATGAGCCTTGCCCCCATTTTTATCACTATTTGCACAAACAGTGTCGCACTCGTATGTTTATATATATAATACAGTTAGATAATATTATTTTCTTGCAGTGCGTATGTTTTATGGTGTTAGAGCGCTCAAATACAACAAGGAAATCATCCTCAGTTGCTGTAGGAGAAAATGTTCAACTTACCGTTTGCTTACGGCCATCAGGAAGATCGACGGAATATGAGCCATAAACTTTATTTCCATCGGATTTCTCGTGACGACCAAAGTTATTCCCGGAATAAGGATCCTGGACTCCGTACTGGAAGTGGTAGGGCATCAAGGGCTGCAGAGGGGCCAGAGGAAACAAACATTCAATAATTAAAAGTTTTGGTACCATAGCTGGGAAAATTAGAGTTTTCCGAGGATAGTATTGTATATTTTTTGGAAATATTTGTGTAGGTTTCTCAAAGAATGGATAGGATAAAGAAAATTATAAATGCTCTACGTTATCATTATTTTCTTAAAATAGGCACGTTCATTTAGGTGAGTTCAGATTATATTAAGCATTTTTGAACCAAAATGCAGATAGATAAAAAACGAATTATCATCTGGTGTATTAGTACAAATATTCAGACTAAATTGATGACGAGGGCACAAATTGAGGGAGATTCTCTCCGAAAAAAAATTTGCTTCTTGAAATCACTCTTCAAAAACTTCGGTGTTTTGGATGTCTTGATATTAGAGAAAAAGAAGAAACGAATTTACTTGTGCTCCAATTTTTTCTTTTACATTGTTGAATTGTTGAATTTTCTTCAAGTTCTGCAAACTGATGGTGACGAAGAAAACATTATTGACGTTACTTTTGATTTTATTTTTTCAAAGAAATAGTAGCTAGAAAAAAATATCACCAACCTTCTGTTGATACGGTGCGGGCTGGTAGGGAAAGGCGAGAGAGACGCCGAGCATTGCCATAGCGACAGCTACAATTACCTGTATAAAAGAACCGAACAAAGAAATACTGATATTTTACTTCTTCCCCCTAGACCTTATTACTTCTATCTTTCCGGGAAGGGAGGGATACTTGAAGCTCTCATGTAAAGAATTATGAGCAGTGTTACTTTATCCTTCAGTAACCGTAGCTTTATATCTTCTGTGATTGAGTGGGAGGTTATGTAAAACTCACACACGAAGAAAGTATTCGTCATTTATGTCTGTTTCATTGGCCATTCCATTTTTTAAGAGAGCAACCGTAGCAGTAAAACTTACATAAAGCATTCTGGAAGCCACAGTACGTTTAGTTACTTACATAATGACAGTGTGCCTTTAGAATAGCATGGTATCCTTTTATGTGTATGGATTATAAAACCATGTACCCTGTTGTCTTTGTAAGTCGATACTTATTTTGGAAAGGGCAGAAACCAGTACAAGGAGTTACGGTTGTTTTAAATACTTCATAGAGATAATATGCATAAAACATTATTTTCAAAATTTTACCTTTTACTTATAATTCAGAAAGAAAAAATGTCTGTGCTATGACACGAAATCATGTGATCAGTCCAGCCGCCATTCCTTTTCTGTCAGGTACAGTAGATTATAGTGAAAAAAACGGGAAAAAAACGTACACTTACCTTCATCATTTTGTCTCGAGAATGAGTTCGATGTCGACCCTGGGAAGAGACCCTTCTCTGATCTTCGTCAAAGGATGAGTGACGATGATTCTCGCCAACCCTTCAGCTTTATATTGATCTCTGGAATCCCCTTGCGTCCGAAGGGTGACCTTCGGGTGAGTCCTTTTCTGGGGGGTTTTCCGATTTCTTGCCGGGGAAATGTCCCTTTTGTAGCAGTTTGTATTTTTTTTTAGACTTCCTTTTGATGGGAATTCTTCTGATTCTCACCGTTGTGAAACACCTCTCTCTCTCTCTCTCTCTCTCTCTCTCTCTCTCTCTCTCTCTCTCTCTCTTTATGTTTTTGTGTTGCATCTTTGGGGGGTTTTTTTCATTGTTTTTCTCGCGCCGAGTTGTTCGTTTTGGTGTTCCTCTGGAAGGTCGTCCTCACCGGATTTACGCTGGAAATGTGGGAAATTTCATTTAAGAAATAAGTGTAGCGCGTAGAGAGAAATACATTTCCTTTCGCCCTCTCATTGAAATAAATTGGCGAATGGTTGTGAAAATCACCGTTTTTTCATTAGTATGTTAATGGTCTTTGCATCTCTCCTTATCAACCTTTCATAATATATCGTCTCGAAATTGTTTTTTCATTTTTTTTATTTTGCTACTTAAGTGTTTCAAGTCCTTCAGTTACGGAAGTTTAAGGCGTTTGTATGGTATTTTATAATAAGGTATGGTTTGTGTGTGGGTCCTTTCGTGGCATCCTTTTAAAGTTAATGAGTTTGATAGTTTGCCGATGGCATTTGTTGCTACGACATTTCAGAATATAAATTCCGTCAATTTCTCTTCCATGTTATGCGTTACATTTATTCCGAACTAATAATGAACTTTATTGCAAAGACAGATAATGAGTGTGAACGTTCCCTCCAGGACATTAAAGATTCTCCCTCCTCACATCCTGTGGTAATTTGCTACTTCCTAGTATTCTCGTCATATTCTGGTCAGGATATTTATTCTTTGAGCGGTTTTCAAAGCAAAAGGCAATCATACTGAAGGAGGTTGGAATAGCCGGATTTTTATTTCGCCGAGGAGCGAGTCTTACCCACCACTTAAATTGTTTGTGGCCTTCATTCTTGGGAGAAGTTGTTTTAGCCTTTTTCATATTCAGGCTGGATTTTATTCTCCATTTCTTGGGATATTGTGAATAAATAACCAATTTATATGCAAAACGCCGTCGGCATTGTTGTTTCTCCACTCTGTTCTTAAGAACGGAGAGATTGTTCGCGAGTTGGAGCCAAGAAAGGTCTGACCAGTCTTTTTTTTTCTCTCTCTCTCTCTCTCTCTCTCGTCTCTCTCTCTCTCTCTCTCTCTCTCTCTCTCTCTCTCTCTTCTCTCTCTCTATCTCTCTCTCACTCCTCTTTTATGTCTTCTGGTGTCTTCGCTCGAAAGTTAAAGGATCTGTGTTTGTTTGACGTGGTGACTTCTGTCAAATAATTTTTTGGGAAAGATACGTCGAAAAACTAAGTTAATTATTCTGGTTCTGGAAACGTTTTGGTATCGTGAGAAGAAATCTTTTTTTATTTATTTATTGTCATTAGCAATATATTTGCCAAATTGAATTTTGACCATGTTTTTATTTAATTTGACTTTTTGTACAAATGTTAGCTATTGAAAAAATCTGTCGGTTAAGGCGCCGACCAGTTTTATATTCTGGTAACGTTACGTTCATGCAAATAACATTTTCTTTCCTAAAGTTCGATACGTATAGTGTTTATTAATTTTAACATTTATTTTGTTTAAATCTACTGCGCTGACATTAAGTGGCATTGATAAAAGTTAAACTCTTTCGATATCGAGCTCGGCTACTAATAGGCCGTTTGCCCTTCGCCTTGATGGTCTAATTCCGTACGTGCGTGAAGTGGCTGGAATGTGCCAGTTCACAAAACAATGGAGATGCAACACAGCAAACCCCGGGGAAACCCTCCGCCATTAGACTCAGTTGGGGAATTTTTTCCAGGAAGATGGGCCATCTGATACAGCTCAGTTGCTCGTATGATATGGAATTTGAAGATTACTAATACCACGCAGGATAGAACGGGAGTACCATGCTTGAGATGCCAGGTTGCTTGAAGCATACCTAAGTCTCCCATATCCGTTGCAATTTTACGTTTTCTTTCGTTACGACTTACGGTTTTCATTCTTGCAAGTGTTGTATTACTTTGCAGAGATTGCAAGATCTAGCGGTGTTATTTTTCAGATAAAGGGAAATCATTTGCCTATATTATCTGTTGCGGCGTTCAATGATGATTTTTTGGTGTTTGTTTTACGCGCTTAAGGAAATTTCATTTAATTTTCGGATCCATACAATTGTTATTGATTGTTATTCTTGTTGAGGGTTCGCAGTTCACGGAAACTTGCATATTTGTGTTTCAGAAGTATTTGGTTTATGTCAGGAGGTCAGTCTTTTGTGGCAAGTACCAAATGAATAGAACTTGATTTGAAGAGTTAAAATAATGCAAATTTAGACTGTACAATTCATTTAATAATAATAATTAATTTTTTTATAAAAGTTGCCATAGGTTTTGTATTGTTTCATAAGGAACGCTATATCATCTGTTGCTGAAGTATGTATTATTACTAGTTGTATAATAGGACTCATTTGTTATATTGTATTATAAGTTGCTTAGTCGAAATTTAGATAATTAATTTTGTGCACAATTTAAGCATATGCCTCTTTAAAAGATATATATGCATATATGTATGGATGTATGTATGTATGTATGCACACACATAAATGTACGCACATTTATAAGTATATTCATTCATACATGTATGTATAAGTGTGTTTGTGTATTTCGTATGTCTGTGTGGGTTGTGATTTTTTTCTGGGGGGAGGGGGGCGGCGGTTATTATATAATTCTGAAAGGATGAAAGACTTACTCATTATTGGGCAGTGATATCTGGTTCAACAATTATTACACTTGAGGTTACCCTGTCCAAGGCTCAAGTTTGAATCCTGCTGAACTGTGAAGCCAAATAACTTGACTTTTCATCCACTGAACACTTTCACTTCATTGTGTTTTATAGATGCTTTCCCTCTTACGACGTTATCATCTACATGTGAACTTTCCAGGCTACTTTTTGTTGTATGTCTGTCAGTAAATGCCTGTTTTACACTTATAATTCTCGGTTATTAGTCACATGCACCAGTTTGACGTCAGGCTGCTGATTGCTCTTGTCTACCAGTTTTCTCTGCCTGAAGAAAGCAGTTATTTTGATCAGCTTCCGATTAAAGGGGGCGTAGGCAGAATTTATTTATTTATTTATTTATTTATTTATTTATTTATTTTTTTAGAAAGGGGACTTTGTAATAAAAGTCTGTCTCTGTAAACTATTCAATTATAGTTGACGGTTAGATATATGAAGTCACATAGTACAGTTAACTTAGTATAACTGAACGGACAACTTACTATTTAGTTTGAAAAGTAAAATTTGCCTTTGTCTTGCGCTCATAAATCAAATCTGTTTTGTTTTTCTTTCATATTTTGAAACTTCAAACTCCAAATTTGTGATTAACTGTTTTATGTGTGTGTGTAGTATATAGTATATCTTTATATATATAGTATATTTGTATATATGTATATATATTATTTATGTATGTATAGTGTGTATTTGTACATATGTATCTATATATATAATATATATTTTTCTCTGAATGATAATACAATTTAGCAGATCTCAAAGCTCTGAATCGTTAACCATTTGTAGTTTCATTCAGATCCTGTGGGAGTACGGGATATATTTATAGTATAAACTCCGCAAATACATATGTAATTTATAATAATAGGGTTAGCTTTATATAAATCTGTATATACATAAAAATACTTGCATATGTGTATGTATGTATAATATGTGTGCATATATAAAATACCATTAAAGTGTTTGCCCTAACAAGGAGTTGGTGGCTTTAAGGAAAGGGAAGAAAAGTGATCATTAGCCTGTAGATGAATCCTTTGCGCTGAAAACTTCCATAATGCTAGCAGCCTTATGCACCTGCATGGGAAACCCACCAGCAGCTCGTTGAAACCACTACACAGGTTGCCTTATTCTTGGCGTGCACGCACTCTTACTTCCTGAAGGCTGAGTTCCCTCTCTTTTAAAACATCTTGTACAACTTCTATCCATCCCTCCTTCCTCCTTATAATTTTGAATATTTATTCTTCTCAGTGTCATATCAACCTCCATTCTTTTCGTTATATATACACATATATATTTACATATATTGATCTGTGACTTACTTGAAATGTTGTAGTAAGTGGAGCACTAGCGTCGAGTAATTACCATCGCTGCTGAGACGGTAGAGAACCTATTTGGTTCTAAATTAAAGCAAGTGGTAATCATTACGATGATTTATACATAAGCTTTTGGTTTTCTTTACGTAAGTGAATGAAACTATTGAATATTATCTATCAGAGAATTGTGATAGTAATAATTTCTACAAATTAGATGCTGATGACATTTTTAATCGATGACGTTTTGTGTAAAGGATTGTAACGAGAGAGAGAGAGAGAGAGAGAGAGAGAGAGAGAGAGAGAGAGAGAGAGAGAGAGAGAGAGATGCTCTCAGCATCAGTGAAAGTACAGGAAGGAAAGCTGCCACATCTGTCATAGCTCTCTCCACTTGTATTCAGTTTCGTTTATTTATTGATGTGTAATTTGCGTGATTAAAAATGCATATATAATTACTTACTGAGATGTAATGACAGACAGATTCGGACAAAGATGTAATGACAGACAGATTCGGACAAATACTTAGTTTATTGCTATAGTAATTCTTAAATACTTTCCCACTAAATTTATGCTATCACTTGTTTATATCCTGTGCTAAACTTTTCGACTGCACCATATATTTGAACACGTCGTTAGTTTTCACTTCCATGAAGATGTAATTCTGAACACTTTGAAAATGATCAGGGAAAATGAGAGAGAAGAGTTGGAATTAACCGATGATTCATTCCGGAAAAACCTGCCTGCTTAAGGAAGTCGGAAACGAATCATAAAAACTTGTCTTGCAATATCTTGTAAAACCAATTAGATGACATGGCTTAACGATGCCTGCGCCTCTGTGTGCATCATTTGTTTCTTTATTGAGATACTGATCAGTACAAGTGGATTGAATGAGGAACCTGGTTTATCTGCCGAGAAGCTTTCGCTTTATGATGTGTATTTGCATTGCTAAGTTTTTTGCGAAAGTAATCATCTTGTCATGTATAAGTATGAGCTTTCTGTATCTCAAGCTGTACTTTATGGACTGAGCGTGGCATTTTTATATGCTGAGGCTGTACATACTGTGCTATTACGTACATAACGCTATTGGTTATTAATTGTGACTTCATTACAGTGGTTACGATAACGAATGAATGGTAGGGATATCTGATTGTGATTTTAGGTAATGTTGTGATAGGTGATTGTGATTATTTGATTTAGTGGTCTTAGCGGTCTTTGCACTGGGTGTGGCGTTTTATTCTGACGATTGCAGAAATTAATTAATATTTTTTAATTAGGTTAATTAATATTTTTTTAATTAATTTAATTGATTAATATGTTTTTTAATTAGTTCCGTTCTTGATATGTATTAATTCATGGCGAAGTTGCCTTTCTAATCTAGTTTTGGCTTTTGAATATCCATAGCCTTTAACCTTTTGAGTCTCTCTCTCTCTCTCTCTCTCTCTCTCTCTCTCTCTCTCTCTCTCTCTCTCTCTCTCTCTCTCTCTCTCTCTCTCTCTCTCTTTAAGACTCCGGTCTCTTCTATTACATGTATACACATATATACACATATAGTTATTATTTTTCTCTTGATTCATTTAAAAAAAGTGGTCTCTTACTACTTAAAGGGAATTATCGTTTATACTGAGTGGTGGCAAAGTAACAGAGTATTTCTTGGTATTGTTGCTAACAAAAATATTTATTCTTGTCTGTTGTTACTATATATTCATATTTTACAAAGATTCATTTTGTTTATGTTTTACGAACAGTATTTGACCTTTTCACTTTGTGAGGTTTCATTCTTTGACCCAGAGACATTTTTGAAGAGAAAACCAGACTTAATTTTGTTCTTAGTTTTTTGTAATTTTGGAAGAAATCGTAATATTTGCGAATT
Source organism: Macrobrachium nipponense (assembly GCF_015104395.2). Lineage (NCBI taxonomy): Eukaryota > Metazoa > Arthropoda > Malacostraca > Decapoda > Palaemonidae > Macrobrachium > Macrobrachium nipponense. The sequence goes on from NC_087217.1 coordinate 8,856,184, forward strand.
ATATAAGACACTGATTGCTGTCAGATTACAAAATAACAAGAGCGATGAGGAATCTCTCTCTTTCTCTCTCTCTCTCTCTCTCTGATTTTAATATCTCAAATTATTATAATTGTTGACTTGAAAAACAGTGTTTGATAAGCTGAGCAGTATACTTGGGTCATCCACCAGTGTAATTCTGACTATCACCTTTTGGTAGTTTCGATTGATGTTGAGATGGATTTAATACAGGCATATTTAGCCCTTTTGTGGTAATATTGAAATAAGGATAGGTTGTCGTTAATATAAATGTTACATACATTTTTATTTTAAGAACTGTGCTGCCTGTTATATCAGAAGCTTTTAAGTATTGTTTATTGTCAGTATGAAGAGGTTTCTGATATATTCAATGCTGTTTATGGTTTAATATTAAAAAAGAATTAACTTTTTTATGATAGGAACAAACGGGATGGCAGAAAGAGAGAGGGAGAGAGAGATGTATGTAAATGGGAATAACATAAAGAAAACAAATTACTGCCGTGAGTTACTTCTAAGGAGAGCTCGTGTTTCTTATTCCTTGGAAGGCGAGGATTAAATTTCCTTGTGAAAATGGTGAAGGATAAGAAACTCAGATAAACAAAAGACGCCTCAGATGAACATTTATATGTTCTGTGTATTGTGTTTCTCTAGGAGGAGCTGAAATGGCTATTATTTTGGTTCGCTGGTATCAAATCTCGTATATTCATTCCGCATTGCAGCTGGTGTTTATTTTGTTGAAAGGGTTTTTGTGTAGTGTAGTGTTTTAGTATCGTTGTAGTATATATATATATATATATATATATATATATATATATATATATATATTCATACATATATATATATATATGTGTGTATCATATATTGTATTATACACTGTATATATAATTCTTTGAGTGCTTGTATATGTATTATACACTGTATATATAATTCTTGATGCTTGTATTATTATTATTACTTTGTGAAGAATTACGTTTGGTTTGTAGTTTAACTGAAAGATGCCTCTTATAGTTAGTGCACGTGTTCGTTTTTCATCAAATTAAAAAAAACACTTCCTTATTCCCCTTCCTTAGATTTATAAAATCGCGTGCACTTTTATAATCAGAGACATTAACATTTATTGGGTCTATTTTTTTTTTTTCCATATTTCCGTCGTAAGTAATAATATGTACACTTGAATAGGATCCCCTCCACTTCTCTCTGTAAGGCGAATGTTTGTAAAGGAAAGACTGTTTATATGAAAATATTTATTGAAAAACTAAAGTGACTAGTTAAAATTACAAAATCAACAACATGGTAGTTCACAAGAAAGGTGATGTTACGCGGGTTACTGGTATCCTGTTAGTAGACGATTATTTGTACCACAAGTTAGGATTACTGGTATACCAACTGCGGTTCATAAATTGGTCGGAAGGTAACAGGAGGTCCGTAGGTCGCGGGATACTGGGCTTGGCCGTAGTACTGGACTTGTGCTACAAAGCCTGCGTAATCATCAGCCACGTACGTTACCTAAGGAAAGATGGAAGGAATGCTGATCAGATGTATTTTGTATGTATATGCTCTTTCACAGTTGAAGGAGTGCTTTTTATGTATTGTCTCTGCCGTTCCGGTATTATGGCATGAGGTTGCGAGCCCTTCGCCCTGCCCTATGGAAGTTCAAAGGCCTAGTTAGGCGTTAGGAAGTGGTTGGTTGTCACCCAGGCAAGTATTACCCAAACATAGTGCTGACAGGTTTTGCTGACTGAAACACCAACGATATTCCAAATGCGTTACATCTTCAAGCACACAAACATGAATATATGTATATATATATATATATATATATATATATATATATATATATATATATATATGTGTGTGTGTGTGTGTGTGTGTGTGTGTGTGTGTGTGTGTGTAGATATATAGTTGTATGTATATAACACGCAATTATGTTAACAGCCCAGACGAACCATGATTAATACTTTGTTGATTAAAAATTCTGCCGTTTTCGTATCCATTCTCTCTAGCTGAAATGCCAGCAGAACACTCAGACAGCTATATTATGCGCAGTGAGTATCTTCACTGTCCACCTCCTCCATCTTGAGTATATTTTCTTCCTGAGCCTGATGTCTCCTTTCGTCCAGTTTTGCGGCCATTGTCACCAGTGCACTATTTGGTCTACTTGATCAAACCATATAGCAACTTTGTCTAACTCCTTTAAGAAAACTAAATGTATGCTTAATATTATTGGTCATATAGCTCCTGCTGCTTAGTTACCTAGAGATGTTAGCTAATACTATTAAAACTTACGAAAACCGCATTATGCAGTTACAGTCTTACTGTATACCCTTGTTTGATTGTTATCCGTTTCGGGTTGTCCAGTGACGTCCTTCATTAAAATCTCTCTCTCTCTCTCTCTCTCTCTCTCTCTCTCTCTCTCTCTCTCTCTCTCTCTCATCTTTATTAGATGAGGTGTTGTTTGTGTCATAATCACTGTTATCTTTGTGCAAGAAGGTAATTTATGAAAATTACTTTGTAAATTATTTCGGAACCACGAAAAATTTACCCATGGCGTCCATAGCATTAATTTTGGGAATAAATTTTTAATTTCTTATCTGTTCATTTTTTATAACGGATTTTGTTTATATTTCTAGGAACTTGTAATATCTAAACCTCCAGCGTTTACGACTAAAACCTGGACGTGGTACCTGTAACGGTGTTTTTTTTTTTTTTTTTTTTTTTTTTTTTTATCTAGGTTATGGAAGAGTTTAAGGGAAAAATCGGTTTCAGAATCTCGTGAGGAAATCTTCTCTAAAGTGGCTAATGAAAAAGTCAGTAGTAGAAAAGAAACTTTAAAAAAAAAGACCAGAATTGGTGTATCTCCTTTCTTGATATTTGTGGTTGATAAAGAAAGGATTGAAAGACTTACCACTTGCTTCCTGCCGTCAGGTAGTTGGACACTGTAAGATCCCTTCACATTCTCACCGTCTGATTGCTCGCTGTGGCCAAAGTCTGCTCCGGCATATTCATCGTTCACAGCATAGGCGAATTCATACGGTATGGTGTCCTGGGAAGGGAGAGAAGCAGATATGGTTTTGTAGTTTAGCATTCTGCACTCACACAGCACTCACACACACACACACACACAACACACACACACACACACACACTCTATATATATATATATATATATATATATTATATATATATATATATATGTGTGTGTGTGTGTGTGTGTGTGTGTGGTGTGTGTGTTGTGTGTAAAATCTACTGGTTACTTTTTACTAGATACACATGGAATTGTAATAGGCACAATGCCCTCTTAATACACACACACACACACACACACACACACACACACATATATATATATATATATATATATATATATATATATATATATATTTAAATCGAAATAATTGGAAAATGGCCACAGGCTGTGGACTTGTTGTAGATACTTGATAACTTCCACTTACCTCATAAATGGGCTGTGAGTGATGTATCACGTCTGCATGTGTATAGAGATCCTCGGGTCTGGACTGGGCTGAGGCAAACACCAATAGCAAAACCAGTACCTATCCAGCATTGAAAATTACAAGTTTGTGTTTTATTGTATGCATATTTTTCAACTTTAGTTAAACGGTTTGCATTGCCGTACACTACGATCATTTTTACTAGCGCTGCCATTTTATTTTATTATATCAAGAGATCAAAACGAGATATCGGACGATTTTTAAAGCACTTTGTTTAGTTAATTGCTTAATAATAAACATTTTTATTTTCCTCCATGAATTTAATGGTCAAATTTTTATTTTTGTTGTTATTTTACAGATATAATACTATTCCTGCTGCATTCGAATTTCGAAATACCAATGATCAGAATTGATCTTCACTTGCATATAGGGAAAAAAAAACATTCACAGTGTTATGTGTTAAGACAGTAAAGACACGGGGTTTGTTTCCAAAGCATTTCATTGAGTATGGTGTGCCGTTCGATGATTTTTCTTGATTTACGTAGAACAGAACTGAAGTAGTGGTGTTTTGGCTGTGTACAAGAACGCACTCGTTCATTTAGATGTCCACATTATTGAGAGAGAGAGGGAAATCTGAGAGAGAGAGAGAGAGTGTGAGAGATAGCGGGAAATCTGAAAGAGAGAGAGAGAGAGAGAGAGAGAGAGAGAGAGAGAGAGAGAGAGAGATACTTTTGTATGAAAGTAAGAAGGGGTAGATGGGAGAAGATTTATGACTGTGACAAGTTATCCTTCTTGATAGATGAGAGAAATTTTTTATGTCACAGAGAGAGAGAGAGAGAGAGAGAGAGAGAGAGAGAGAGAGAGAGAGATTTGCTTGTGAGACAGTGAACATCCAGTTGACCTACCTTCGTAATCATGTTGAAGTGTTTGAAGCAAGCGAGCGACTGTGGAGTGTGGCAGGAAGTGTGCCTTCCTTTATACTCGTACCTGTTTCGCCTGTTATACTTTCCATGCCACCTGACCTTTTAGTCTTAAAAACGCTGATGTCATAATATTTTAGGGAGAGAAAGAGAGAGAGAGAGAGACCTCCTTTGAACTGGAAAATTATGGAGATGATGTTTTGTCCCATATGAGTTACACCTGACATTCACCGGGATTTATTTCAAATGACGAGAGCGACTCTTTTAATTATTGTTCTTTTGAGGAACAGACCTCACTTTTTCTTCCACTTCAAATTCCTTGGTTGACTTTCTCGTATGCTAATGATAGCCATAGTTTTTCCCTTTATTAGTGTTGTTTAAGAAGGCGCTTCCGCGTGCATATGGTTGACAGCAGCAGCGAGAGACAAGTGCAGGCAGGCATTTTCCTCAAAGTCATTTACATAACGCAGAAACTATTATCTCCAGTCTTGAGAATTGGGGAACAGTTTTGCACCCGTGAGCTGGAGCTGCTTTTAGCGGAATTAGGTGAGGAAGAGATATTTAAAGAACAGTGAAAGTTTTCCAGGTTTCTTCCTGCTAGGAGGCACTGTGCCACTGGAAATAAAACGTACCGAAATTTGTGTAGAGTGCGGTAAACAGGGTGGCCTTTGTTCCTGTTTAATGCTAAAACAGGAAAGTTTAGCTTATGGTATTTCCTCGGGTCAGGAATATAAGAAAAATAATGTACATTTTGTGGAATGTCGTTGCATAACTTTGACCAAAGGCCCTTCTTGTGGAACTGAATATAAAAATAGAGGTGAAAACGGCGGAACCGTTTTTTCTTGTTTCCTTTTCTTATGCGTAGAGAAAGTAAATGGTTGGGTTGGGCGGGGTATTTTGAACCTCAGATTTTATTTGTATTTCCCAGTAGTTTTTTTCACTTGTAGCTGGAAATTGCTTAAAGTTTTATACAGTGACAGAATACCTTATTCTGTATTTCCTCATTTCCTCTGAACGTTGAGAAATAATGTTTTTTTTTTTTTTTACTAAATCTGAGAAGTTCTAAAAATGAAGGAAAATTTTTCTGTAGTGTAGCAAAGTTAGAATGATGCTATTTAAGCTAGTTTTGTTAAATGTTAAAATGTGGAAGTGAAGTTTATTATTATTACATAACTTTCCTCCCTGGCTTCCTGCAAGACTCTCTCTCTCTCTCTCTCTCTTCCTCGGCTCTCTCCTCTCTCTCTCTCTCGTCTCGCTCTCTTCTCTTCTTCAATCTCTTCTCGTCCATTTTTATATTATATATTATATATATATGTATATAGATATATATATATATATATATATATATGTATATATATATACATATATATATATATACATATATATATATATATATATATATATATATTATATATATATATATCTATATCTATATATAATAAATATATATATATTGTAATCTTCATGGACACGAAGAAATTAATGTTAAATCAATTAAGGAGGCAGTATAGTCAGCATATTACAAAAAAGTCTGATTATCTCTCTTTTCAAGATAGTGACTTTTGTTGACAATATGTCATTTCACATTTTGCATAGTTGAAACATCTTATGCCAAGTTTTAAAATGAATTGATTTTAAACGTTGCCGTTTTTCGTCTATATTTTTTTAAACCTCGTACATTTTTTGTTTGTATGGTGCTTTTACGTTGCGTGGAACCAGTGGTTATTCAGCAACGGGACCAACGGCTTTACGTGACTTCCGAACCACGTCAAGAGTGAACTTCTGTCACCAGAAATACACATCTCTCACTCCTCAATGGAATGGCCGAGAATCGAACCCGTGACCACCGAGGTGAGAAGCAAACACCAAACCAACCACGCCGCTGAGGCGCTTAGTCTAAACTGTTTTTGTTAAGGTGCGGTGGAGCACCAGACACCACCAGACAGTCGGGCTGAAGTAACCTCAGCTTTTCATTTAGACTTTCCTTCACGCGGATTATTAATGCTATTGATTAGAACTGACCTGCTGGTAACCAGTAGTTCAGCAGTCATCATTTTCCTCCTGTCATTGCATCACTCTATCTGTGCATTCGAAATCCCCTCTGAATGAGTAGACGGATTGAAACCAGTTTCGAGGTATTGGCAACCACTTTCTGCCTTTCTATAAATGACCGACCTTTCGTCTCGCTTTTCCAAGAGGTGAATTGATTACGAGGTAAATTTCCTTTGCCTTCCTTCCTTCCATAACTGAGACTCATTCCAAGTTTTAAGTTCCGAGTCATTTGGGTCGAAAATGAAGGTCTGGTTCCTTTGTCACCAGTCTCATTTACTTTGGTAAGTGCTTAGACTTTCGTGCTTGGATTTGCGTCTGCTCATATCTAAGAATCCGAAGGGAAATTCTCCAGATCAATTATGTTTATATCAACTGATAAGCCTATTTCCTGACAAGAATGGTAGTTTTCAATAACCCTCGTTGCATTGAAGACCAATTTAGTTTATCATGTTATTGCTTATATATATATATACCTGTATAAATAAATAAAAATATCATATATATATATAAATATATATATATTATATATATATATATAATATATATAATATATGTACACTATATAATATATATCTCCTTCAAGGACTTGCAGTTAAGTTTATTTGCTTTGTGTGTTTTGAGGCACAAAATAAAAAAAGTAGCTAACAGGATTGGTGTGCTTGCATCTTATTTTCTTTGTTTATAGTATTTTCTAACGATTTTAAATTTCGGATTTCGGAGCTTTAGATATCCTGTCCGCGTGAATATATTTCCTCTGTAATACGGTATAGAATGGGCCCCTCCCTCGTTCATTGTGGCATTCCCTAATATTTGAAGTGAAAATGAGATTTCGTATCAGTTATGACCAGTATGTCAGTAGTTGCCCAACGCTTTTCTGTAAGATATAGGTGATTTATTCAGACATTTTCCCCATATTTCAGAACACTGAAGGAATGATCGACTCTTTTGGCGTCGTACCTAAATCAAGTGTGTCTGCGCTTGAAATAATAAATAGTGGCAAGGTTTTTCTTTCCTCTTTTTTTATTTTTAATAAACCATCGCGTATATCGGGGACAATCTCTCTCTCTCTCTCTCTCTCTCTCTCTCTCTCTCTCTCTCTGTGTGTGTGTGTGTGTGTAATAAATCATCGCGTACATCGGGGTCTTGTCCGTTTCAGTTCACCCTCGTTTTTTTTTTTTTTTTTCATTCTATCTTTGGCTCCTTAATTACATTAAATTGCCATTTCCGTTGGTCCTCGTTTATAAAGAAAGAAAATATGCTGAATATTGAAATAAGAAAATATTTAAGGTTAGCATATTCCTGTTAATAATACTTTGGATGATGTACGACAGTTAAAAGACTAATGCCTGACATATTCCAGTCAGAAAAGAACCGTACACTTGCTATATTGTTATTAACAAAGACTCGCCTGGTAGTTCAGGTTTTGAGAACCCGAATCCCTCGCATTCACAATCATACGAATATATTTCTGCAAATTTAACTCACGTCCCGCATGCAAATTGCTGAGCTCCAGCAAGTGTCATTCAGGTTTTCGGTGATTTCTTTCGGGAATACATCCGGGATATGTCATCGTTTTTAGTCCCGTCGAAAAATCATTTTTATTGCAACAGGTACGTTTTAGATTATTTTAATTTTTTTTTAATCCTTTCAAATCAGTAATGCATGTATTGTGTTCAAATATTTTTTGTCAAATTTTGTATAAGGAATATGTATTCAATATGAAAACGTCCTAAGGAAAAAGTAAAAAAGAATATTATTTGTTTGGACCTATTCCACAATCGTCAGTAAATGCCAAAAAATTTAGCTGTCTCGAGGAATTTCACAAACTAGCAATCTATATTAGGTTTTTTTATATATATTGTTTTTCCAGTTTTATTGAAGGAAATTCTTTTAGATCTTTCTTTTCACTTAACTTTTGGCCGAAAGTCAAATGCAGCAGGTGATTGCAAAGCTCCTAATTTGTTTCCTTTATTGCTCGGATTGTGTGAACGAGTCTGCCGATTTAGTCGGCAACTTGCCGAAGTAAGTTTACTTTACCAGTCCAATTTTGGAGCTGATTTCGTTTCAGGAAAATGTTACAGAGAGAGAGAGAGAGAGAGAGAGAGAGAGAGAGAGAGAGAGAGAGAGAGAGAGATTGTATTGTAGCTGACGGAAAAGGCGCTGGAAGGAATTTTATCATGAGATTCGTTCTTACCTAATAGTTTACTATACTGATGATTTTGTTAACTAATAAGAGTTTGCCAAGGTAACTGGCGACCTACCCATTCAAATGATACATACCGTGCACATGTTTCCTTTATTCGATTTTGTAATAGACAGCTGTACTTAGTAGTTCTAAATTTTATTATTTGACCTCAAGTTCACCACGTACGACTGCGAGAGAATTATAGTATCTGTAAGTTACCTGGAAATTTTTATATCATATTTTGACTTCTCTAATCTTACTAGCCCTTGGTATTACATTGTTTGTTGTTTTTAACAGTAACTTTATGGCATTCAGAAAAAAATGAATTAATACATTCTTTGTAAACATTATGAATGAAAAAACCGAAAACTTTGTTGCACTGGGTTTATAGCTTAAATGCTTTTAGAGTCATGCAACGCTTTTAATAGCATTCTGTTTCCGCCAGGAAATGAAGCGATATGTGTTGAAGAGAGGTATGAATATTGGTGAGACTATTAAGTAGTTAACTTTATATATTCGTGTAATGATGAATTTAACATGTAGCGATGGTATTTTAGTTTAATCTGCCTTTCAGCTTTCAGAAATCCAATCCCTTTCATGAACTGAAGACCGATTTTTCGACATATATATATATTTTGTTACTTATGAATTATTTTTGTGTGCTGCAGGCTAAAATCTAGCTGAATCACTTACAGTTATATTTTAAATACTGAAAATTACCTTAATGGAATTTATATCTTCAGTAGAGGTCTTCCTTATAACCGGTTTTTCTTTATATTTACTTCTTAGGAACATATAAAACCTGTTGACTCTTTTTGCTCTGGAAGTTATGTGAAGTAACCGATTTTGGAAAAGAGGCGTAAGTACAAAATTGTATAATTGTATGTGGCATTCATAAACCATGAAAAGCCAAGTGAGCTAATGGATAGAGCGGTATAATAGAGGATCTCAAGGATGTATTGCAAAGATTAGTTGTTGGCAGCGATTAATTTATAGCCGTGAAAGCGAGGGGTTTAGCGTCAAAATTAGTCTTGAGTTATGTTTCCATGGCCTTTTAATATCTTCATGGGTGAGGCAAAGCGAGAAGTTAGAGAAAGGGAAGTAGTTGCATACCTATGAGATGATACAAAAGATCCTACATTGAGCGTGGAATGACGATGTATGCTGATTAGCAGTAGTGAAGAAAAACTACAGAATGCAGTGAAAGAGTTGGAAAGTATTAAGAGAAAGTCAGTGTGGATGGTAGAAGAATGCAAGCAGCTGAGTTAGGTATAAGGGAGTAAATGTAGTGGATGATGGCAAGAAGTCACAAACTAGATGAAGTAAGGACGGTAACAAGGTGTGAGCTAGAAGTCAGGAAGAGAACTGGAGTATCTGTGGAAACCAATGTGGAATTGTATGAAGAGATTTTCGAGCCACCATCTTTTATGGAAGTGAAGTGTAGATGCTGAATGTGAATGCAAGAAAAATGTTTGAAACTGTGAGATGATTTGTTTGTTCCGTGTGGCTCAAGTAAAACTGAAAGGGTGATAATTATAGAGTTATTTATAAAAATGGTAAAATTACGTTAGTTTATGTGAAAGGATGCATCAAAGGGTTTGAACGATTGTTGGCTTAACCCTCCTTTATGGAAGTAAAGTAGGGATATTTAATGTAGGTAAAAAAAAAATTGCTTGAAGTTGTTTAGGAGAATAATGGTTTTGTATGGTATATGTAGTACGAGGAGAAGTAAGAGGGTGAAAACGTTAAGATACGTTTAAAAATTGGTAAACAGAGCTGTGCAGGTGAAAGAATAAATCCTGTTTTGAGGTGGTCTGTTCATGTGCAACGAATTGAGGTCGATATGTTGGTAAGAAAAAAAAAGTGTATATGCAGACGTGTTAGGAGCAAGGAGAATGGGTAGATGATAGGAAAAAGGTATGTTAGAGGATGGTAATTTATATCTAGGTAGATCGGGAGCTTAATTAATGTAAGAGGTAAATAGATGAGCCTTTTGTGAAGTTGTACGTACGAAGTAACTAATGGTGAGGAAGTTTTCCCGCATAGGGACCTCATCCTCAAAACAGCAGATGAAATGCGAATGATGCTGTCACCTTTCTCGTTTTTTTTTTTTTTATATTGAGCCACCATTGTTAGTGAAACTGTTTGATGTTTATATATCTATATATATATATATATATATATATATATATATATATATACATATATATATATATATATATCTATATATATAATACACACACATATATATATATATATATATATATTATATATATATATATATATATAAAATTACACAAGGTACGAATACTTTAGTGCACGTATGCATACATGAAAGTATAAACCTTACCAGATCTCAGTAGGTCAACTGTAATATGAATTGTATTTTCATCGCCAGCGAGAATGTCCATAATTAGTATTTTTCCAGCTTAGGAAGTTGCACGCCAGAAAACAAGTGCATAACGCTGAGTAATTGAACTGAAATTTATTTTTGCGCCTTCGGTGCTTATCTTTCCTCCAGTTCAATCTGATAGTTAATAGCAATTGCCTGATAATGAGATTATGTGTGCCATTTTAAGCTAAGGGCTTGTTTTGGAAACAAGACTTTACTTTCACTCTTTTTATCTCTGATAGATAACGGTTACTCATATCTTTCTTCTCTCTCTCTCTTTTCAGGTACGTGATTAGGAAGCGCCTGTGCTTGAACAAACAGTACAGTAAGAAGCATAAACCATGTTCACTTTATTAGATTTTGCTCAAAGTTTGTTGTATTAGTGTGTGCCTGTCTGATTGCTTGGGTTATTTATGAATATATATATATATATATATATATATATATATATGTGTGTGTGTGTGTGTGTGTGTGTGTGTGTGTGTATATATATATATATATTATTTATAGTATATATATATATGTATAATATATATATATATTTATATGGTTAATACAGTATACTGAAGAATTGTGAAAGAAGTTATTGTAATCGGAGTTTTGATTTTGGTTAATTTGATCATTTATTTTCCCCGAGAAAAAATTGTGTGAAATAAAAAGACCTCAGTTCAAAATCTGCTGGAAATTTGGCATCCATCGTTTTCTAATTTTTTAGCAGAAATAAGCAAGAGTTTGATTGGGTTATAGATCAGTTGATTTTACTCGACCAACCATCAACTCCTTTGAGTTAGAATTTAAGTAGTAATTTCTCACCGGCTGATGACTTGCATTTTTGATGAACCACGACGAAAGAGAATTGGGTGTGTACGTAGAGCCATATAGAGATCCTCTCTTTCTCTCTCTCTGTTTTCTTGCATGCGTTTAAGTTGATCACATTTTCATGCTGCTGAAGATATCGTGCCTTCTTGCACGGAGAAATTAAGTTAATCACCATCGCCGATGAGATTCAGTTGGGTATATAATTTCGAATGATTTTTTTATTCGATTACAAAATTGCTTCATGAAAATTTATATTATGGCAGATAATGATTTTGATTTGGCTTTGTATCATTCATCTAACGTTAGAGTATTGCTACTCTTCACAAAACCACCAAAAAATTTTTAATAATGCCTTTTCTTTTTGGCAGTTGCGAAAATTTGACACATGATTGCATAATCAGCTTCTAAAACGCAATTGGAGTTTTATAGATATGTCCGTCTCTCTCAGTGTGTTTATATGCGTGTTTATATACATGTATATGTATGTATGTATGTATGTATGTATATATATATACACACACACACATATTATATATATATATATATCCATATATATATATATATATATATATATATATATACTATATATATATATGTATATGATATATAAACACACACGTACATATAAATATATGTACGTAAGTATTATGTCTTCTTAATTCGTGAAGATATATAACTGTCATTTGCAGCCCACACCTAGTGGAAATGGAGGAAGACAATAACATATTGAATTTCAGCTAAAAGTGGTGACCACCAACGGACGTTTTTAACACTAAAGTTGGCAGGCGGAAATTGCTATTTTACACCATAATTCCTCATCACCTTTCTTTGTTTCGTGTTGGGCTGCACTTATGTATGCTGTATATATATGTATATATGTATATATGTGTGTGTGTGTGTGTGTGTGTGTGTGTGTGTGTGCGTGCGTGCGTGTGTGAGAGAGTTCCTCAGTGGACGAGTGGGCTGAGTACTTGCCTATCAATCTAGTAGCCCGAGTTGGCTTCCCGCTACTGCCAGTGAAGAACCAGAGGAATTTATTTATGGCGGTTAGAAATTAATTTCTCGATATAAATTGGCTCGGATCCCACAATAAACTGTAGGTCACGTCGTTAAGTAACCAATTGGTTCCTAGCCAAGTAAATAGAAATCTAATCCGAGCTGTTCATCAGCTCAGTGGTCTGGTTAAACTAAGATATACTTACGAATATAGAGAACGTGATGAATATGTAATTAAATGCAAAATCCACGAAGGAAAGTGAAACAAATGGAGTAACCGGTTATTCCATTGCTTCACTTTCTTTTCGCAGGATTTTCCTTTTATATATATATATATATATATTTATATATATATATATATTTGTAAATGTTTTCATAAATATTAACTACACAAACATTCATATTGTGTGTGTATATATATATTATAGTATATATCTATATATTATGTGTATTTATATACAAATATATATATATAAATAAATGTATGTTTCATAAATATATACTACACACACATTCATAGTGTGTGTGTGTGTGTGTTATATATATATATATATATATTATATATATATATATATCATAAATATGTTTCATATATACTACACAACATTCATAGTTTGTGTATATATATATATATATATATATATATATATATATATATATATATATATATATATACATATGTCTGTGTGTGTGTGTGTGCAATTTTTGGCATCAGAAAAATATTAGGATCACAAATGGCTGCTCTCCAAAGCTTAACTACTTGATGGAAAATAAACTACCATTGGAATAGTATTTGTTATCATTATTCAAGAGATGAACCTTATTCATATGGAACAATCAATCGCACAGAAGCCATTGACTTGACATTCAAGCTTCCAAAGAAGATGGTTTCATTTGAAAGAAGTAAAAGTAGTTAATATGAAATACAGAAAGAAGAGATCAGTTATTAGACAATGTATAAATAAATAAATAAAAATGTAGGCAAGTCATTAAAATACAGGGAGAAATGTTTCCGGGTAGTAATGCCTTACTTCTTTGCTTGAACTTCTGGGATTCCAATGTTACAACTTCGTCAGGAGATTGTTCCAGAGTTCATAGGATTCCACATTTTATGATCATATGAGCAACTCCAGTCACGTTATAAATAAGTCAGTTGTACGTGGGAGCATTTGACGTTCTTCATATAAAATGAAAGCCACCGTTTTGAAAATGAAAAACAGCGAGTATTTGCCCAAAGAGTAAATTTAAGATTGAAACGAACCCAATTCGAAGATATGCCTTTTTTCCGATCAGTACCCGAGATCTAATTGAACGAACCCCTCTCCATAACTGTGCAACAGTGAAGGGCCACTTTCCTATCACATTTTCATTTTCCTTAGGTTTGATTTATAAAGCCTTATTTTTTTTTATTTGTACACCGAAGTGGACTTTTATATATAAAAATCGTATGTAATAGACATCTCAGCATCCGTATCCCGTCATCAGTTTTCGTTTGCACTATGATAACCTGAGGCGATGCATCGTGTTCATGCCATCGTACACTGAAGGTGTACGATGTTTTCCGGTTTTCTCTTACCATCACAGCTTGAGTGTCAGCAGAGGCAATGCGTGTGACAATAATGGCGCAGATGGTGGAAAAATTTAATTGCTTCACTATTGCAGGAACAAGCATCCGAGTACAAAGCAATAAAATGAATTGCCTTAATTCCTCTCTTTCCTCACACTGAATATGAAGACCGGGGGAAAAAGTCAAAACGAAAGAATGCGCAAGAACAAAACGCCAAGGAAGCGCCCAGTAGACAGCTTCTTTAAAACAGGAGTACGGCGGGAACTGAGAAACCATTTTCTTTGAAAAGTTTCGCTGCCTGACATATGGTTCGGGAAAAGCCTAGCGTGAAGCAGTGAAGTTATTTTTCATCGTAAACCAACATGATGAATTCCTGGAAGCCGCAGATCTGGTTCAGAAGAAATTAATCTTGATACTGTAAACTTTCGTCATTTGTAATTGACAAGCTAATGAGCTCTTACGCCTTGGGAATTGCATGGTGGGTTGCACGGACTGCATTATTTTCGTCAACATGAAGTGCTCGTTTACTGTCTGATTTATTTGATCTTTTATATATATATATATATATATATTTCTTATATATAAATATGTATATATATATATATATATATATATATATATATATATATATATATATATATATATATATATATATATTAATATATGAGCAGCGAAATAACAACCTTGGCAATATCTGCTCTCTCTCTCTCTCTCTCTCTCTCTCTCTCTCTCTCTCTCTCTCTCTCTCTCTTCCTCTCTCTCTCTCTCTCTCTCTCTCTAAAGAGAACGGGAGAAGAATGAGAAATTAATTATGATGGTGGTGACAGCGTATTTCTCCATTAAACCACAAAGACTGTACAGTACAAGGAATAGATATGCCATCTAGTTGTCAGGAGAAGAACCTGAAGCTCCGCAATGTTTTACATTTTTTGGTGCTTGCCTGTATACTACGTGTTAATACATATATTTCCATTTCTCTTAAGCCGTCTAATTCAGTTTTTATTCAGAAATATCCTTCGACGAATTAAACTATCAATATGTGTATGCTGCTGAGTTTGTAATTTAAATAGTTCGACTGAATGGGGAATTTTTGAAATAATTTCCTCTATATAATGAGGAAGCGTTCGGGGTGGGAGGGGCGGAGGGTGACTGGAAAGGCACTGTTATCCTGACAGTTATGCTTTCTATTTGTATAGATGATTTGTTTCTAAAACGAGAGTCAGGGTCTTAAGCTTACCTTGATGATGTGGCCCCAAGTGATACTGCTTTTGAAGTCACGAATAAAACATGTAATGGCTATGCATGGGATCACGATGTTCACTTTATAATAATTTAGAAAAAAATAAACAGAAGAATATATTTAAACATGGTCGCATTGCGGTACCCTAGATATATGGTTAATAGTGAAACTGTAAAAGTTTTTAATGATACGATTTTTTTTTATTTTGTAGTAAATGAAAATATTTGAAAATATGATATTAGTAGAGTTATCAAAGGTTTTAAAAAGCAGCCCATTTTAAGTTTGTCAGTGTATGCTTAAGAAACTCGTTATTTGGTCCTTATTGCACTGTCGTCAGTGGTTCACTACTTCTACCTTTGACGACGACAGTTCTAATTACATTAGAGGCAGGAGAGTGGCAGTTCGAGGAGTGATGATGTGGAAGAAGCGACGATGAAGCCGGGTGAATGCGTTAAAGGTATACACCATTTATGGCAATTTGCAAGTGTTGCTGATTAGGCTTTAATTTGTTTTTATTCACACTTCAGATTTGTGTCGAATGTTGCAGTGACTGCTGTCTTGTTCTTTTGAAAGCCATTCTCTGCTAGAAGAGCTTTGGAAGAGCTTGTTATTAGCGAAAAAAAGTATCTGGTGCTTTTAGTTTTGCTACTTCAATGGTGGGTACCTTTTCATAGTTCTTACCTATTGTCATGTATTTCGTTCATCTTCGGCAGCTTCGTCAATGGGATGGTATTGATCAAATTATTGTCGGCATTCTTTTCAACTTTATTTTTCTATTAAAATACTTAAATAACTTGTGTGTATCAACAATCATTAATCCGAACCATTTCAACAAAATCGATAGACCTCAAGATGACTCATGCCTTCATCTGATCATCTAATGGTAGGATGGCTGAGGCTGGTAAGATGGTTGAGGATTGTAAGCCTTCGGTTTGAAGGTAATAGCGGGTCCGTATTCATGGGGATACTGGGCCTCTCCATAGTAGGACACTTCAGCGCGGTATCCACCGTAGTGATCGGCAACGTAGTTTACCTGGAAATAGTAATTTAGGTTTCATCAAGGGTACAGATATTTTAAAATTGTTGTGTCTGAACTTTCGTTCAGAGTGGGCGACATTTATTTCTGTGTATACAGTGATTGTTTTGTTTCATATTTTCATTTATTGGCTTCATTTTATTTGTGAACAACAACAAAGCGGAATTCTTGAAAATTCCTAGTTCTGAACAACCACCAAATGGGATCCATAGAAATTCGCTCTTAATTAAAAAATGTATAAATTAGATATTTATAATCAGGAAATAAAAAAAAAACATTTACAGCTCTATGGCTGCAGAATCATTCATTTTGATTTTGAAACATACACACTTCAGCGTTGTAATCCTCAAGTTACTATGGTTATGATTTACTCTCGTTTGAACTCTGCTTCATTAGATTGTTGCTATTTTTTTTAATCTTTCAAACACTTTTGCCTTACATTAGCAAAAGTATTAGAATACAGTTCCACGTATTTCACAAACAAACCTGGCTTGAATAGCAACCAGAATGATAAAACACATTGCTTGCAGGCAGGTTATAGAAGAAAAGGTTGAATATGCTAATTTAACCCTATTTACCAAAGCAACTTATATGAGTGATGTGTCCCGTAATGCAGTCAGTATTTATTTAATAAGATTTACTTTCAAGTTTATTTTCTGTCTATTTAACAATACTTTTGTATGTTGAAATGTTTTTAAATATAATATTCGACTAAAGTATACCTGATTACTTTTTGTTTCTGGCAGCAAAGAGAGATTAGATTATATTTTTATAAAATAACTGGCTAAATCGGTTCCCCGTCTATTCTGCATATCCTACGCTTTGTTCTTCTGAAGAAATATTGCAAATTGCTGAAACGTCAAGTAAAAGGCCTCTCTTATTGACAGTCTTTCCGTTCATGCACCTTCGCAAAGAGCAGAAGTGAAAATGTTTACATTTTCTGAATTGCTTCGATGATCTTTAACTCTCTCCTCCTCCTCCTCCTCCTCCTCCTCCTCCTCCTCCTCCTCCTCCTCCTCCTCCTCCTCCTCTCCTACCTTTCCTTTCAACATTTTCGTCGGGCAAAATTCTCGTTGGTTACTTTTACAGATCAACTTATTAATATAAGTCAGTGGCCTTAGGGTATAGTGATATAGGTAGTGGCTGGAAAAAGGTCGTTCTGGACTCCAGGGTTGTGTAATTCGTAAAAATATGACGGCTACCGGTTCAAACACTTAACAGTTTTATCTCTGTATATTTAAGATAGCTTTCTTATGCCAGACTGATATACCTATAGACTACTGATGGGCCATACACACACATATGCATGCATATATATACACGTATTTATATGTACACGTATGTATGTATGTTTGTGCGTGTATGCTTATACTAAAAACACTTAAGATATGGAATATACAAACAAATGCCTATTTCACCCACTCCCTGAAAATAAATTTGACAACACTCCGCGTTCTTTCAGGACCGTTACCCAGAGATAAATTCCTACAGCGAGAACATATATTTCTTTAACTACACTTTTGCCTGCAATTAGTTCCACAGTTGATTTCGGTTGTTTGTTGAAAATAGATTGGACCGTGAGATGAATGTTATTGATGTTGTTAAGCGATTTGTGTGGGAGAAACCATCTCTTGACGCTCCACCCATTTCCTGTTACAAACAACTGTGCCTCGTAACAGATCAGTTTTATGCTCTCTTAAAACAGCTGGGGGTTGGGTTGGGTTGAGTGTCGCACCTCTGTCATTGGGGGTTTTCCTTTAATTAACGTCAAGTAAAGTTCTCTACGCTGTACTTTTTTGCTAATTCTGCAAAAATTGACCGTACGGTAATAACGGGGCTGCAATCGAGCAGTCGCAGTCTTTGGCTGATTTTAGTTGGCAATGTAATGTAATCAATGGCATTTGTTGCCTTTAGTAATACTCACAGTTTGTTTACGTCCGTCGGGGAGCTGGACGGTGTATGATCCTTTCACTGTGTTGCCGTCAGAGACTTCGTTTTGACCGAAGTCAGTGCCTGCGTAGTCATCCTTTACGCCATAAGCAAATTCATATGGCATAGGTTCCTGTGGAGTTGGAAAGGAATAAATAAATATGCATACATGCTTACACACACACGTATTCATATATATATATATATATATATATTATATATATATATATATATTATATATATATATATATATATACTATATATATAACTTAATCCATAAAAATATGCGGTCGGTCAATCTAGAACCATCTCAAAACGTTTGGGTTCGAATCTAGTCTGGGTAGGTGCACTGCTCTTACATAATTACTTTTAGCTTTTAAGTTATTCCTGGTTAAGATTTATATTGATGGACTATTTGTTGATTAATAATTAGAAATAAAAAAGGTCATTTATGTTGTAATTGCCAAACACTCAACAAACACATTCACAACTATTGTATAATATATGTGTGTGTATGTATGTATGTGTGTACATACATACATACATACACACATACTACATACATACATTAAAGAGAAATTGTGTTAACTGACTCGCACATCCACATATTAGAAAAGCATAACGCTTTGTGAGAAGTTAAGAGATTTTAATCTTGTAAAGACAAAAGGCTAATGAATTCCAGACCTTAGATTGTCGTTGTTCAACTCAAAAGGACACAAAACCTGAAATTTTTATATAGAAAGGGAACCTGATATTTATAATGGTTCACTAGCAAACTTTCGGAATGTTGTATAACCTTATGAAAAAAAGGGAAATATTTAATATGAAAGGTTGTTTCTATTTTTAGATATTAAATTACAAAGAAAGGTAACCAAATGAGTTTATGTTTTATAGTGTATCAACACATGCAATAGGACTGTCTCCATACAAACAATGGACGAATACATTTTACATATATATTACCGCTTTGTATGATGGCTGGTGCTTTGGAGGTGCGCCATAGGGATCAGCGGGGATGGCCAGTGCCACACCAATCAGTGCCACCACGACTGCAGCCTTCGGTAGAAAAAGAATGAGTCATGTTATTCCTGCATTTATTTCAGACGCTTATGTCCAAATTAGTAACTTCATATATTTATATGCTCAGGTATGTGTGCGCGTGTGTTTGCGTTTTTGAATAGATACACAGTAGTAATGTATGCCTGTAT
>NC_087217.1:8883491-8890991 GCF_015104395.2 Macrobrachium nipponense
ATCTTATATCATGTAGTTATTCCCTCGATAGAAGTTATATTTGTAAATGTGTATAAGCTGATCACGATGCATACCTATGTAGTCTCATTAATTGAGATGGAGGCGGGGAAACTTATGGTACATTTTGGATGATGCGAAATTCGACTCTCTCTCTCTCTCTCTCTCTCTCTCTCTCTCTCTCTCTCTCTCTCTCTCTCTCTCTCTCTCTCTCTCCCCAGGAGAATTCCAGGATTGAGACATCCGGTCATTTCCTGTTGATGAATTTCGAATATCTGAGGCACAATTTGTTGTGACAGTTGCTGATGCTTCAGTGAGAACTGCCGCTTTAGAAGTGTTTTTATTTATATATTTATTGAGTTTCTTCTTGGAAAATAAGTCAGGCCGGCAGCAATATTTTGATTATTTTTTTATAAATAGGTCATATACATATATGTGTGTATATATATATATATTATATATTATCTACTATGTATTAATAATAATAATCGAATTAGAAGTAGATAGATACGATAGATAGATAGATAGATAGACAGATAGATAGATAGATTATAGATATAGTATTATATATATAATATATATTTATTATATATTTGAAATATTTTAAATATGTTATATGCATTTATTATGTATTTAATGAATATATAATAATATGATATATATATTATATGATCATACATCCATACATACACATATATTATAGATATATATATATAATATACTATCATATATATATATAAATTATATATACACGCTCATTTATATTTCCTGTACATTGGCTGTATTTGCATGGGCAGGAATCAGGTCAATTCCAAGAGGCCGAAAAATCGCAAAGACGTAGCGCACTGCACTTACGAACATAAGAAGTTGATGATTTCAGTAAGCTGACGTTACAGCAACTAAAGTCATTGCCCAGATATTATAAGAATTGATTCCTGGCGCGCATTATTCAACCTGAATTTTGCCTTGTCCTGATACTTTCCATAAAAGGGTGACTGGATCATTGGTTGTTGGGTGCAGAACCTTTTTCAGCTCTGGCTGGCTACCTAATCTTCTTATATCTCTCGGTGGACGGTAAAATGAAATTAATTTAAAACCAAGGATAGTATTTTACAGTTTGTTCTTTCTGCAGGTTTTATTAACATTGTTTTTGTGAGCCTCAGTGGTAAGATGGTGCGGAGTGGTAAGTTGGTTCGGAGTGGTAAGCTGGTTCGGAGTGGTAAGATGGTGCGGCATGTACTGCATGACTAGGGTGATGTGCCTTGCCCTGATAGGTCACTTCTGCCCTGTATCCACCGATGTGATCAGCGATGTAGTTCACCTGAATAGGGAGAAAGGAAAGAGAGGTAGAGATTACTTATGCAACCAGCTTTTCATTTTAGATGATTTTAGATTAGAAGTTGAGTTTCAAGAGTGCAATGTCTATAGTTAATTAATGGTTTTTATCCCTGTACGTTCATTTGCTATACTTTAGATAACATATGGAGAGGCGTAGTCGTGATTCACCTGCAATGTTTAATTTGTATGAAGGGTAAAGACTGATTTTCCAGTGAAGATAGAAATAGGGTGAAATGTAAAGCTCTGAGTGCTCTTACATGAAGTACTTTTGGTTACTGAAGTGAGATAAACTTTCATCTGGTATTATCGAGTTTTTTTTTTTTTTACTACTTGTGCTTTTACACCGTATTAAGAACTCACGATTTGTTTGCGACCGTCAGGCAGTTTGACGGAGTACGATCCCTTGACAGTGTGGCCATCAGATGTCTCTGTTTGTCCGAAATCGTTGCCAGAATAGTCGTCGTGAACACCATAGCCGAATTGGTATGGTATCGGCTGCTGAAAATGTAGGAACCAATAAGTTAGAAACAAGCTTTTGATTTTAATAAACTAGTTTTGTTTTCTAATGGATTTGAATGTTTATTAATGAATGCAAGAAAAAGTTGGCTAGAAAAGTTGTACGTTAATTGTAAAAAGGTATTTCCTGAATAGAAAGTGATTTTTAAGGCACTTGACAGTAAGAAAATGAAGCTTTCGGTTTTTCATAATTCCCCATTGACTGTTTAATAGACCTGTATTATTAATTGTAGTTTTGTATCATAAAACATGTGTTAAAAGTAGCACTGGTAATCGTACATGATAGCCAAGTGGTTTGTCAGTTTCTTTAATAATGCTACTTTAAGCACACAATAAAATGTCAATTCAGTTCCTAGTGCTGCTTTTGTTTGGCGTGTATCGTGATTTGACTAATAAATGTCAATTTATCTGAACAACATATCTTATGTGTACAATAAATACTGTTATGACGCGCCTGACTTTTTCCCCCATGTAATTCTAGCTAAGAAAATGTCTTGTCTTGATTCATTTCCCAATGTTATGGTTCTCGATACTCGTGTAATGATTTCTGTGGAGAGGTGTTATATAAGTTCCTTGCTGCACATACAGATTTGTAGTCTTCCTGATGACCATATACATCGGTGGGGGCAGCTCCAGCCATAGCTACCAGGGCGACTGCAACAAACACCTGTAAATAGACGTTTTTGTGTTAGTAATCTACTGTTGATGAATGAGATAAACCCAGCATCTTCTAAGGCACAAAAGGGCAAAGATAATTTCTTTAAGAAATATTCTAATTCCGTTCAAGGGAGTTTGTGGTCATCCTCATGTCGGCTCCGCTGTCAATGGCTAGTTATATCTATAGAGCCTGTGTCATACTAGAGCAGAGAAATGAAATTGATCAAGCTAAGATAAATGTACATTATTTTCTCGATTATTTCTCGGCTGAATGTTGGCAAAACCGTTAGTCGCAAGTTACACATCATAACCCAAGGTCTGAAAGCACGATTTCGACTTCTAAGTGACAAGTATTCGTAGGTTCACTCTGTGCGAAGCACAGTAGTCGTATAGGGTGTTCGCAATCTACTCGAAACCCCTCAATCAAAGGTCGTTGAAACTGAACGGGTCTCACGGGATTCTTACCAGCAAAGAGACTTGTGGATACGCGAAGTTTTGTGGTTGCTCGTGTTCTATGCTTTTTCAAATTTCCTATATTTTATTCTGAGTCATGAATTTTTTTTTTTCGAAGCCAGTCATTTCCAAACTAATTCTGACAAGCTTGTCATTGCGAGTGAGAGGTTCTCATTTGACATAGATTGGGTGGAGAGAAACCTGCAGTTTAATGTAGGTTCTTATTTCGCAAGAATTATGCGAGGTAAACTTTATACAGAATTGCCCGGATTAGTGATATCGTTCCAGCCTTTCTTTTTTTCTTTTTTTTTAAGAGAAGTATTATCACCCAAGCACTTTAAGGTATCGCATTTTTCACTTTTTGGTGTTTTAAAAGTTAGTAGAACGGTCATGATATATACAGATATATTAGTGTTTAAAAATGTATATACATATATATGTGTGTGTGGTATTTTTATATATATATATATATATATATATATATATATATATATATATATATATATAATATATATATATATATATATATATATATATATATATATATATATATATATACACATATGTATATATATATATGTGTGCGTGTGTGTGTGTAAATTAAGGAAACATTAATCTTTATCACATTTCTCAAGCACTTCCATTGTCAACTAGGTGCCGAATATAAGAAATATTTTCGGTTTTTCGAATTTCACATACGTTTCAGTTTCCTTTAAGAAGAAATGGAAGACCAGCTTCAAAATTCACCGGAACCATTATTAACTAAGAGACAAAGAGTTGGATATTTCTTAACGGTGCACTGAAATTATAGCGACGCTTCCCACACCTCCAATATTCCGTATTTTTCACTGAAAAAAAAATTGTCGTCTTTTTATGCTGTAAGTAAGATTGCATCCAGCTGGGAACTTTTATGACCTCCGGCGCCTGTTTGTTGCCATGCAACGATATCACTTTGAGTTTCGTTAGATCTTTCTTCTTCTCCTGTCAGTTTTCTTGATAAAAAATCTTGTAAGAATTTATGATCTCTCACCTTAGTCAACATGTTGACGGTATGCGAAGGCTCGGACTGATGACAAGCCACCCTCCTTGCTGCCTCACTTTTATATATGTAAATTGTCGGTCGAAGTCGACCTTGTGTGTGGCGCTTTGAAGCACTCAAGTATCAGGGGGAACAGCGCAATTGACCCACCCCCCCCCCTCCCCCCCCTCCCCCAACAAAGAAAAGCGGTAAGAAAATAGCAAAGGAGAAAATTAAAGGTCTTGTCACGATCAAAATGAAAATGGTGTTGAGATGTTGGATAATAGGAGAAGGTGGAGGGAGGGAAGGTAAAAGGGGGAGGGGTGGGAGGCACTAGAGGGAGGGGCTGGGAGGGCGGAGGTGATTGACAGGGGGAGGAGGGGAGCAATTTTATGACGGTGAATTTGAGACTGGGATACGAATGATAGGGAGTTACTATGAATAACGGTGTTATTGATGAGTGGCGGCGTGATTTATCATCGCCCGTAACCTTCAGTAGGTTATTGATGCCATTAACATACTTTTGTCAAAGTGACTTTGATGGATTTTTCCCTTGGGCTTCATAACTTTAAAGTCATACTCTCAAACGAGATTTTTTTTCTAAATATTAAATACATATTTGGTATGAAAACAAATTCAGGCTGCGTGCGTTCTCATTGGCCAATGTGAAAGTGGACTCATGGATGTGCATCCTTGTATTAATAAGCATCCACTTCTCACGACTTGGGCCTCGCCTTACCAGAGGAAAGCAGCTATTGTTTACTCATAGCTGATATTGTTTACGCTTATTGTTCTCCTTTCAGTTTGTGCTTCAGCCACACATAATACATACACACACACACACTCGGGAAGACTGTCTCGTTTTCACGCCTATGGCCTCTCTTCGATTTACTTCTGAAAGTTATGGTTCTTGAGTGTAAATAGGGGATTTATTTTGACATCGAGAAATCATACAGCGCACCATCGTTACTTTCCCGAGACGTAAGGTTGAATGGGTGGTGGTGTAGTTGGCGTTCGACGATTAAGATTTAGTTGTGTCTTTTTTTTGTTTTACTCATTTTAAAGTGGTGCGTGTAACGGCTGTTATTTTTAGTCTCCTGGTACTTTTATGGTGGCATGCACAAGCGCTTGCGCATGTGTGTGTGTGTGCGTGTTTTTTTGGGTGACATCCTAGGGTGGCCTTTGCCTAAGTGGCTTTGGTTACAGGAGGAGAACGTTAACTTTTGATATTGACTTGATATGTGGTACATTATTATTGTTTTCTATCGACTATGAATTCAGATATCATGCTTACAGGCGTTAGAATGATGCTCGTTGAAGAAAACCGTTTAATGTCTATGGAATAAGCGTTCAGCTATAGGAGCAGTTTCAGAATGTTTAGATATATATTTTTAATACTTTTCCATAGAACTTTATTGTAATTCGTCTCAGAACGCTTCTATGGTTTCGTATTTGTCATAATGCATTTTTGGAGTTTCCTTAACTTTGTAAACAGTTCGTTAAGTTTCATTGAAAGATTTTATCTTTTTTTTCCGTACAACAGCTGTAAGAATTGTCTGAAATATTGCAGGAAATGTATCTTAGATGCGTTTTCATTGAACCTCACATGTTATTTAAACCATGTTAAGTATGTTCGTTTAACCATATTGCAAGTTTTTATAGAATAGTTTTAAATTTTCCTTCCAGTCTTTTGATATCGGAAATAATATAACACTATTGTACATTTTTGTAAAATGCATTCGGGCATTGTCTAAGAATGTTCTGTTGCGGCTTTCATTAATATATAGTTATAATTCTCCTTATTCAAATATCAAATGCTTTGTAAGAAAATTATGAAGACAATTTCAGATTTGTGACAGTAATCTTAGTGATGATTTATTTGCAAACTCCGCATTAGGCGTTCTTGAATTTTATGCACAGTTTTGCCGTTTTCTTAGTTTATTTTGAAATGTTTCCGCTGAACGTTGCTACATGTTATCTTAAATTTTATGCCTCTGTATTATTATGTGCAATAAACGAAACATTCGCATTACCCGGCAAACAACGTAGCTTTGCGAATTATATAGGTTCATGACTGTGTACCTTATTCCATGAGAAGGTGCGAACATTATGAATGTGAATAAGAACGATGAAAAAAGAGTAGAAACAACAGAGCTGAGATGTTCTGTAGAAGGAAAAAGCGAGGCTGAGCGAGTGGTCAGTGAGCGTAGCAGGTAACCTTGCTTTTATGGAATGGTTCCTACTGTGTTTCTTAGCGTTGTTTTAATTCGGCTATGAACATTTTATGGTTAGTTCTCATCAAAATGTTTAAAATTACAGATAATGTAGAGCATATTAATGGTAATTATTTTGAAGCCTTTTTAAGGAGCAAGATGAATTCACTCACTCTCACTCCGGTGGCTCTTGGGCCTCTTGGTGACCCATGGCCGCTTGCACCAGACCACTCCACGTTTCCCTGTTGAGTGCTGCGTCTCTCCAATTATTCTCAGGATCCTCCACACCCAATTCTCTTAGGTCTCTGAACACATTGTCTCTCCATCTCATCCTTGGTCTCCCCATCGGTCTTGTCTTCTCCCTTCTGCTGACCCTACCATACATAACCACTTTAGGCATTCTTCCCTCATCCACTCTAACCATATGTCTAGCCCAACGTTTCCTCTGCGAGCTTACATAGCCAGTTATTAGTGGTTGTCTGGTTAACTCTCTCATTTCATTGATGTGCCTTCTTCTCTAAACGCCATCATTTATATCGCAAATGGGACCTGTCATTCAAAAACCAGTAGTCTCGGTTCATGACGTTTAGTCAGTGTCAGGTCCCACAACCATTTAGTACTACTGGCCTGATAAGGGTGTTGTAAATTCTTAATTTGTTAGACCCTGTGGATTTTCTGCTCTTGAAAAGGTGTTGTAAACCGAAAAAGCATCTGTTCCGTGCTGTAATTCTAGCCAGAACCTCTGTCTCCATCTCGTTTCTGGATGTTAACATATTTCTTCCTCTACAGCCTTTGTTCTGATTCTTAATATCTGCTTTTTTTGAAGTTCTTGAATCGGTCTTGAACTGCTTTAAACACAGTAGTGTATGTGCGTATGGAGAGAGAGAGAGAGAGAGAGAGAGAGAGAGAGAGAGAGAGAAAGTTTATCTCACCTGCATTAAGCAATTTGTCAACCAGATACGTAGTGTTGCACCCAGCTGTTTGAGAAACGAATAGAAGTATTGGTATATTACATCTGTTGTCATTCTAAGGCAATTAAGTGGGAGAAAGGCAAGTCGGTTTTTTATGATGTTTTGGTGGGTGGGGCTTGTAAGAAATTTTTATTTTTATTTTACAATAACTGTTGGTACACTTCTTAATACATTTTAATAGCTCGTATCACTGGCTGCCTAATCGGGAGGTTTTGCTGGAATTGACCTAAATTATTGTGCTTGGGTTCATTGTTAGTACAAATTATATCGCAGCTCGAGGTGACTCATGGTATTGTGCGTAGCTGGAATCTGATATGTTCATAACTGTCTTTATATG
>NC_087217.1:8898491-8910991 GCF_015104395.2 Macrobrachium nipponense
TATAAACAAACAAGGAAATGAATGGCAGGACTTTAAATGCCTAGTACACACACACACATATATACACACACTATATATATATATATATATATATATATATATATATATATATATATATATTTATATAGTCGATGACGATTATTATGATTTTAGTATCCCTGAATTGCATACCCAAATATCAAAATCAAGTTAAATTTTTTGCTAAAAAGTGTTTGAGATAAACTTGGGTTTGTAAGATAAACGAAACAAATATTATTTTATTCTTGTTGCACTACGTGGAAAAGTTATTTGTCTGAAATCTTCTATATTCTTCTAGGCAACAATTGATCCGTTTTCAATACCAGTCATTGGTATTGAAAAAAAAAAGCCAGAAGTCTAATTAAAGAAAAGCCAAGAGGATTTTGTCCCTTAATTCATAAAAGAAACTCCCCCTTTGAATAAAGTTATCCTTGGGGATTAAAGGAGTATGATGGAATAATACAGTTATAAATGGAAGAAAATAAATATTCGGCAAAGCTGTCCAGTAGTTTGGAAGGAAAATCGTCTGTCAGAACGAGAGATGGAAAGTAAATAAAACTCGAAGACCCTTTGGCAGGTTTTTGTTCAGAATTAAGTCATTTGCGTCTTTGTGAAACCCTAAAGTAGAAAGTAGTTACAATTTGATAATTGATCACGAGTCAATATCATAAGGCGACAAGGAAATTTTGTCGATTTGCTGTTTATTTTTCTGTTTGCCTTCATGTAACGCAAGATTTTGTCTTCACATCCTCATATCAATTTCATTAATTCCCAGGAAGTCATCTTATACAATTAAGTATCGAGGAAATGATCTGCAGTGCTGGAAGGCAACGCAGATTACATCATCCTTTGTCTTACGAAATATAATTGCGAACATTTTAAGAAAATAGCATAAAACCAGCATCAAACATGCATTTATTCATTCAACTTAGATGCCCAAATGACACCTTATGACCTTTGTAAAATTCTGACTTTTTATTGTAGTATTATTTGAAATTTCATGAAAAGTTTTACAAAATAAAAGATAAAAAACCAGGTACTAAAAGGAATTGAAAGGCAATTTGCCAAATGCGAATTAGATTTTGAATGATCTCATTTTTTTTATTCTTGCGAAGTTTGTTATTGTAGGATGTGATACAGTTGCTTGCCCAGTTTTGATATGCTTGCAGTGGTGCTAACGTGTCATAATAGGGTGAAGAATTACCCCTATGACTAAAGCAGACAGATAGACTAATGTTGATAACGATAATGGTAACAGCAGTAATCATAATATCATTAATATTAACACTAAGCGATCAGTGACCGCAAACCT
Source organism: Macrobrachium nipponense (assembly GCF_015104395.2). Taxonomy (NCBI): domain Eukaryota; kingdom Metazoa; phylum Arthropoda; class Malacostraca; order Decapoda; family Palaemonidae; genus Macrobrachium; species Macrobrachium nipponense. The sequence goes on from NC_087217.1 coordinate 8,899,822, forward strand.
CCGCCATTGCTAAAACTCAGCAGTTCACTTGATACCAGACACAAGACCTACCTTTGGTAAAGTCCTGATATGAATCGACTGATGACCATTGAGCAGTCGAGCCATCAAACAAACAAACTGAGCCTAAAATATAACTTTTATTGAAGTCACAAATCTAGTAACTGTGATACTCGAGCAATAATAATGATGGCGTTACCGGCATTATTGCTTGGTAAAGAGTTGCGAATTTGTGTTCATTTTTGATAACATGTCTTTCTTTCGGTGTTAGATAACTCCGCTTTTTTTTTTTTTTTTTTTTTCCTTCCTGTGGTTTTAAAATGGAAGCCGTACCTCTCTAGGGGCATTTCTTTGTCCATCGTCTCGCCTTTCTTAAAATTTTTTGCTTATATTATTATTGTGACTTACATTTTTTAGTTAGAGGATTGTGGATGTGTGCACTATATTGGCCTGTTTTCAGTTAGAATAAACGTCATTGCCGTAATGGTTCTCGTCTTTTTGTCTTTCGAGGGCCTCTTGATATTGCTCCTGTGTATATGCACTGTGTGTAAAATGTTTATTCATATAATATTGTGATCATGTTATTGGTCTCACCAGTGAGGGAAGCCATGGTCTATACCAAAGAAAGGCTGTAGTGTTTAGGCGCGTTCCTCCAAGTCTTACAGTGCTTCAATGACTTGGTAATTGTCGAGAATGGTAGATCATAACTAGGATGGGTGATTGTAATGCTGTATGATGGGTGACACCCTCTAAGGAGGAAAAGCATAAGACGATTATGTATGTGTATATATATATATATATATATATATATATATATAGTATTATAGTATATTAATATATATATATATATATAAAAAAAAAATATGTATAAGATGTATATATAGATAGATAGATAAATAGATATAGATGTAGATATAAATATTTATATATCTATATATATCTATATATATATCTATATATATATATATATATATATATATATATATATATATATATATATATATATATATATAAATTGTATTATGATTAATGGCTTGGAAACAATGTCTCAACCGTTCAGGCCCTACACCCAGTCTCTTACTTTTCATACACCCAATCTGTTCTTTTCACCTGTGGTGATATGTGATGGACAAGTCATCTGTTAATGTGATTATAAAGACACACATACACACACACGCACAGATGGGATATAACCTGTTTGTGAAAAACATACGTACGAGTGTATTTACAGAGATTTTAGACATACCCTTATTTTGCTTATCCATGCACAACATATTTGTTTCTGCTGAACTAGATATATGCAATTTGCTGTGAAATTAACTGAATATAAAGCAGTACAAACGTTGGCTGTGACATTGTTCTTTTGAATCCACATTTTTTTTTTAACCACATTTGCTTTTTCCTTTTTCGAGAAAATAGGAGGGAAGATATCGTCTCCCTTACTGGCAGAAAGAATTTTCAAAAGTGAATTTCAGCCGTGTTCCTCCTGTTACCAGGCACAGCTTTGACTAAATTTCAAAAAGATGGATCCGAACGTCAAGTTCTTGTCTTGCTTGTTCGTCCGCTCCTCGCCGGGAACTCTCACGTATTTACCACGATCCCAGTAGAAAAAAAAAAAAAGGAATGGTTTAGTATACGGGACATATTTGTGTTTGTGTATGCCTGGAAAAGGGAGGGGCCTCCTTTCGTGCCTAAAATCCTAAAACTGAAAGTAAATAACTGCATCTCGACGTGCGAAAGGGATCGTTGGCCTACTTTTAATGATATGGTAATGTATGTGTGTCGTGAGGCGATAATTGCCTTCTCGGTCTAAACTTAAAGGTATTGTTTTAAAAGTCGTTCCGTGATGCTGCACAGAGGCAGGTGAGCGCTCTCTTTAGGCAATACGGACCTTTAATAGCTGCTAATTACAGGTGGAGCTTTTGCTTCCAAAATACCTCATCTGTAACCAAAAGGTCTCAACTTTTAAAGATTTTAAGGCCTATTCATTTATTTCTTTATATATTTATTTATTAGAGAGAGAGAGGAGAGAGAAGAGAGAGAGAGAAGGGGGGGGGGAGGGAGGGGGGGCTGGTGACTGTGCAATTATAACAGAGTTAAAGTGGGTTCCCTCATATTAGATTAAAAGTGTTAATCAATTAATTATTTAGGTATAGGATCTAAAAATATACCAGATACGAGAGAGAACCACTCACACACGTGCGCGCGCGCACGCACACACACACACACAGAGAGAGAGAGAGAGAGAGATTTTCCACTTCATGATTCGTAAAAACAAAAGAACCCTATTTTTATAGAGGGTTTTACTTTATATGGTTGGTAAAGTAAAATTGCAAAAACGTAGCTTTAACGAAGGAAAAGGGTATAAAAAGAATTCGCTAGCCTTGATCCCCCCCCCCCCCTCCCCCCTTCCCCCCCTTCCCCCCTTACCCTTTGTTTTTTCCTTCCCTTCTTTGCTGCTTTAGTTTCATTTAAACTGGAAACTTTTATTGCCCAGAATTCGATTTCACTTATTGTTCTCGCCAGCTTGATGAATGAATGCCTCTACAGGTACTACAACAACCTTTATAAGAGTATCTTGCCGAGACGATCTCCCCTTGAAATAAGGTAGTTTTAGACTTAGACGAGAAATTGAAATGTCATTGATTTATTCATCTCTGCAAGCACTGCAGTTATGGTCTGTTTTGAATTATCCTCTGCATGGCCTCCAAAAAGAAAGGGAATGGAAAAAACTCGATGGGGTATGAGTAAGCAAAAAGGTTGATCTTAGATAAGACCACATCTTGAAGCTGATGAACAGCAAAAATGGTTATTTTATAACCCTTGCACGGTAACATTAGTGATGCTAAGCTTAATAATAAACGTCCAAGATTTTAATAACTTCTGCTTCCAGAGCATTGAAGGATGTGAAGGACATTTAAGGTATAATATACATTTTTAAATGATATTGATAAGACTTCCTGAGCATTCTACCCATAGAATTTTTCGTGAAGTACCAACTGCTACCCAGTATGGAAAGTAGCTGTACATCAAACAACGGCTGTCTTTTCATTATTTAATGCACTTATGAATCTGAGTACCGTGGAAAGGACTATTTAACTGGTTAGTTATTTTTATTAGACCGGAATCCTAATTGTGACTTAGAGGTAAGATGATAGACTTGCTTTAAGTTTCCTGACAATTTACAAGCCAAAGAATAAATGTAACATATAAATGTTCAATCCAGATGAAGAGCTTAGAGCAATAGGTTATGAATTTACTATATCTGCTTACCCTGAGAGGCAAGGGGAATAAAACTTCTGGATCCGAGAGGTAAAGCAACAGAGGAAAGGGAAAATTGTCGTTTTCACTCTCAGCTAACACCTGCCTATGATCACACGAAGGTGGAAACCATCCTTTCGCCAGCTGTTGTCACATTCTTTCACTTCAAAGGTAAGCTCCTCATATTGATTGTTCTCTCGTGAGTTGTAAACTTCCTCAGAGAGAGAGAGAGAGAGAGAGAGAGAGAGAGAGAGAGAGAGAGAGAGAGGAGAGAGAGAGAATTTAACAACATATTTGCCAGAACGGTGATGAAAATCACACAAATGCTCATTTAAAAACTATTTCATATTTCTCAATCGATTTCATGATTTGAAACGAATCGGCTGAAATGAGGTCATTTGATTTTCAAGAATTAACGCGTAGTTGACCTCAGACAGGTCGTCGTTTTGTCCAAAACCGGATGGCGTGTCACGCCAACTCATGAACAGAGCCCGCCAGGCGTTCTTTTCAGAGATACAAGAAATAGATAATTGCTCCTACGCCAGTTCCGGACCGTTAAATGCACTTTTCAGTTAAATAAATTGAAAATAAAATAGATAACGAGAGACTCTATGGGTAATTATAGACTTTCTGGGTTATTAATGGGAAATGTTATAGTTAATGATTAAAAAGTTTAGAATGACGGATTGAAGACCATTACGAGCCAAGCCGTTATAGCCTGCCGGCCCTTTATTCAGTACCGCTTAAACGCCTGGCACGTTTTCAAAGAAGTTTTCAAAATGGTTGAATAAAACCCTTTCATTCCTACGTTGCTTTGTTTTACTTTTCACAAGCCTACTAAAAGACGTCCTCGCCCTTTCAATTATCACGATTATTTGACCTTGATACTTTGTTCCGTAAGGTGTGTCTGGTTAAAGGAAATAAAAGGGTTTTTATACAGTCATGCATTATTAGGTTGAAGCCTTCACAGACAATTAGTGAATGGTAGAGAGGAGATGCTGTTGCCGCCCCTTCCTGCATCATTCAGAATTTTGCGTCGAATAAGAAAAACTTAGTAGAATTTTTGACGAACATAGGTGTTAGCGTTTCCGTGATCCTGAAATTCCTTAATTTCGGTTTGTGTTCATCATTCCTGTTTATTTACTGGCCGTGTCCACTGTAATAGCTCAATTACGAGTACCAGCGTTTTTAGTCACTTCATGTTGCCTTTTTATCTTCCTGTCAAAATTTGACAAAACATAAACTTTCCCATTTGATGAGGAAAATACAAAACTAATGTTGGTAAAGTAAAATGCAGCTCTCCTATATGTACTTGCCGTATTCATAGTGCATCCTGAACATGAGTATTATTTATCTTTCCCTTTTTCCGCAGGTGGGGACTTCGGGAGCGAATTTGGAGGGTTGGGGATATCGTTCCGTAAAAGGGAGGAAACGTCCTACGAATGACTGGAATTTGTTGTAAAATTTAGGTATCCATCGCTATTTTCCTTATGGCGTTCGTCTTATGCAATGTCATGTCAGTGTACAGGTCTGAGATCTCGTTTGGTACGGGGTGTTCCCCGAGAACGAAGCTGTTGCAAAAGAGGTCATGGGAAAGGCTTTCCAGAGAAATGGCTTTTTATTGCATTTCTTTTTAGTTCATCTGCTTCTGTTTGACAATAAGCACTGGGCTAGTTTTTAGATTGAGTCTGTCTGTCTGAGCTATAATAATCTTTCCTTTTAATGGCTGACCCATGTTAGATGGGAAGTCTGTGATGATTATCATTCCACAAAAACAATGTGAGCCTGATTTTATCTTTGGAATTAAACGGGAACGTCAAAAGCTGCGAGGCACTAAATAGAAGTAGCACTCAAATGAATATACTTGTACAGTGAAACAGCAGTTACGCGAAAAGACTGTGTCAATGAAATTCAAATACCTTGATTTTGTTACTAAAAGATATTGAAGATTCTTGTTGCTACTGGCAATGGGTTATAACGGTCTAACACTACGTTCAATTTTGTTGTGTTCGTATTGTTGTTTGTAAGGTTAACTCATTTTTGGAAAGTTTTCTTAAACTACTTGGTGCATTGTCCTGAAAAAGAGGATAGTGCGCTACTTTAATTTTCCAAGATTATTGCATCTCAATTTTTGGTTTTGTTTTTAAATATAAAAAAACCCCTCCTGTGGTCATATGTTCAGCGCAGTTATTATTCTTTCGTGAATTGCAATAGTAAGGTAAATGCTTTTTGTATGACATGCCATTTTTTCTTTTAAAGCCACAGAAAGACGTTAGACTGAATGAAGCAAAATGCTACGTTGGAATTAATTAGTTTTCTTTTTCATATATGAATCCATGACTGGCATATTGAAATATTTCCCTAGTTCATATCACTGTGCATATATGCCCCGACCGCATTGTTAGTTAATTGAGACCTTTGGAAGCCTCTGGTTTTGCTATTTGAAATTGTTTATGATATATATTATATATATATATATATATATATATATATATATATATACACATACACAAATACATATATGTATATTATATATTGTATATGTGTATGTATGTACATATATTACATACATACATACATACATATATATATATATATATATATATATATAGAGGTATTTGTTTGTGATGTGTACTTTACTTGTTTTACCTAAGTTCATTTTCTAATTTTCATACCAAACTAGGGCGTTAAAAAAAGAATTGTACGTGAATGAGTATCAGATGATATAGAATATTTTTTTTAAGACTTATAGATTTAATGTTACTTTTGCTATCTACAGTTTTTCGTCAGAATCATCAATCGTAGAGCGCTGCAAAACATGTCGCTTTTCCACATTTTCTTTAATCACAGTGATGATCAAGCGTTGTCGTTTTTTCACGGTGGTTGGTTAAAGTGTGCTTTAATTTTCTCTGTTTGTGCTTCTTCCAATCCACGTAAAATGTAATTCACGCTCCATTTAATTGGTAACTACATCGATTTTTTGTCGCAGAAGTAGCCAATAAACACCCTAAATTTTACTTCTGATATGATGTGGTTTTCTTGAAGGTATTGGTTCGATATATATATATATATATATATATATATATAGATATATATCATATATATATATATATATATATATATATATATATATATATATGTTTGTGTGTGTGTGTGTGTGCGTGTGTGTGTGTGTGTTATTTTTTTTTGTATCTAAATGTGTTTTTGCCCTAATCTCACAACAGCATAATGAGTTTCAAGTGTAATAAAACCGGTAATATAATATAGCCAGATATTATGACTGATCGTACTGCTACGGGCCTAAACAATTGTGAAAGTGGAAAGGATGTAGGTAAGTAAGATATTAATTTGCCATATGGAAGTGGAAAGTAACTACCCTGGTTGGACCATCATAGTCCATTGGTGACAGATCCTGAAATGGAAGAAGTCTAGACGCCGACTGAATTAATCCTTATTAGTCCATAAACCTGTATGTGGGCTGATCCGTTGAATTACTGTTCATAGGAGTAGTATTGAAATGTTCATTTCAACATAATCTCGTTTCCTGTGGGTGGGATGATTCCGTACTCATCTTAGCGTACTGAGAGGGACCATCTGAAAAGCTCCTTCCTTCAGTTTCTAATTCAGTGACGGAAGATTTTACAATGCAGGACAATCCCCGAGTTTTCCGAGCCTTTTCTAGCAGTTCACTTATGCTCAATTTTTTTTTTTAACTGGATCACATGGTATCCCCGACATAACTTTCGCTGCCATTATTACTTGGTCTTTCCTAAATAGGATCAGTTTTCTTTGCCCAAATTGTTTGTAGGACAACATATGATTTTCTCCAGAATTTATGCGGGCTAGGGTTCCGGGTGAGGTGCTGACGAAAGGTCAGAAATTGTTTGACGAGGTACCCTTTAATGTTACTCATATTAGTCTATGTTCATCATTTTAATTTTTTTTTTTATTTTACTTTAGTTTTTTTAGTTTTTTTACCTATTTTTTTTTTTTTTTTTTTTTTTTTTTTTGCTTTTGGAGATACGAGGTTATTTATTCCGCATTAGTATTGAGGTAGCCACCGACCAAGTAAATGACATATGATAGTGAGATGCCTCATCAGGAACCACATAGGTCTCCCAAATCCTGAGAGCGTCACAAACGTTTATGGGACTAAATAAATTCCATAACGTGTCAAATGTTTTCTCTCCAAAATCAAAGTAGTATTGACGAGATTCGCTGGGTTGTAGACAGAAAAGAAATTAGATTTGATGCACACAAATATAGGAATGTTTCTGCCCCTCTTCCCTTGAATGAGGTCTGAGATTGGAGTCACGGCCAAAAATAATTTGTATGTCACTCACAATATTCTTCCATTACCATAACAAGGGGAGGCAGAAGAGGAGGCCCTGAAATGGTGGTGAGGCGCATATGAATGAATACAGCAACGTGTGCATCAACGGAAGTCCATTCATCGAAATTGTGTATAGGACGAACTCGGGACTAATTATTTTTTTTTCTCTCTCTTTTTTCTGTCGGTTTAAGAGAAAAGTGAAATGACTTTGTAGTGCGCCGCAAGGTTATGATTGATATCACCCGTAATTATGTAGTGAACATCTAGAATATATCACTGGTTTAAGTATACGAGAGTACAGTGAAAGTATCGCTAATTTTATCTCTCTCTCTCTCTCTCTCTCTCTCTCTCTCTCTCTCTCTCTCTCTCTCTCTCTCTCTCTCTCCCCGTAAAGATGTCACAAAATGTATTAGATTTTGTATTTAGCACTAGGAAAAAAATGTAAGGCTTAATTCAGTGGTTGGAGATGTCAACAAACCTTTGCAAAGAATTCTTTCAGTATACTAGTTAATTTGGTCGCAAGTTTATGGAAAGCTAACGAAAGTGTGGCTTTACCCCGTGAGGTTTAAAGTATTTGTTATTCTAAACCTCACATTTCTATGTATTGAGCAGAATTATTTATTTATTTTTTTTTAGTGGTTTTTATACATACACACGATTCAGCTGAACATGAGGAATGGAGTGTTAATCCTTGTATTGTTTTTTTAGAGTCATCCCGTGTTAGGGAAAACGGCTTAATGCTGAAAAAAAATAGTATATGTAGTGCGCTTTATTATGTGCATATTATGTGCATCCGTTTGCCCCTCGTTATCGTTGAATGACGAGCGACATGACTGGGGGAATTCCCGAACTTTATGCGAAAGACAAAGTCATTATTTATAATATGATCTTAATCCACATTTAAATGAGGTAATATTTTCAAGTATTCTTTTATTAGATGTAGTGGGTGACATCAGATTATACGTTAATGGCATGTCCGTTATAATTTGAAATTCATGTATAATGGTAAGTCGTAAATTAGAGGGTAGAGTGAGCGAACTGTCAATGACGGTCAAGCTTGAATAATTTGTATATGATACTGCATCAAATGCGCTATTTGTCCGCAGCGTTAATTACTGTGATCGCTATCATTAATGGTATCGTCATTATCGTCCATGATGAGGTGCTCTCTCTCTCTCTCTCTCTCTCTCTCTCTCTCTCTCTCTCTCTTGGTGTCATGTAACACTTAGCCTCCGGGATTTAGTTATGTTTCACTTTTACGCAACCTTTGTGTTAGAATTGGTTCCACAAGACGCGTTCCAGAGCTTCCAGCCGTGCCCATGTGGTTTTGTACTTAAACAACCATGGAAGTGAGATGATTGTGAGGACCGGATGCTAACCATACTTCCATGGTCGTTACCATGAAACTGCGAGACCTTCCATTACCGACGGAAATTAAACTGAACGACTCAGTCCAGTTACCCCTGGAGGTAGATTTCTGAATCTATCCCCATAGGGGGTTAGTGCCGTCAGTGCACCCCACGCACTGCACTGTAGCATTACTTAAGGTTCTTTGCAGCGTCACTTCGTCCCATAGGTGAAACCCCCTTCGTTCCTTTTACTTTACCTTCATTCATATTCTCTTTCTTCCATCTTGCTATCCACCCTTCCTAACAATTGTTTCATAGGCAACTACGAGGTTGTCCTCCGGTTACACCTGTCAAACCTTTCTACTCTCGCATTTCTCTTTCAGCGCTAAATGACCTCATAGGTTGCAGCGCTTGACCTATGGCCTAGATTTGATATATTCTGAATCTGGTCTGTGACGAGAGGTAGGAAATGGAGTGTGTTGTCTTCATTATTCCTCGGCAACAGGAATCCAGTGGTTTTAGGTAATTTGAAAACTTCTCATATTTTGGGGCTAATGTTAACAGTAATATGGCGAACAAATTGTGAATACGGTGAATATTGAAAAGGTCGGAGTTGGAAAATATTTTAAAATCCTTCCAAAATAACCATAAGGAGTCCATGATATCCTACTTTGGGTGCCTTCCCAGAAGTTGGAAGAAAGTGCACCAGTACATTACATCTGATAAGACATTTTTGTGATAAGAAACCGTAATTTAAGGGAGTTTTTATCACACGGTTGAGGCATATACAATAAATCATTTGTCAGAATAAGATGCAACTACTTTTTTACGGTGTTTTATAAGAGCCGAGTAAAGAGTATTTAAATTAGATTAACAAATAGGCGTGTAAGTAAGGGGGGAATAAGAACTGGGCCAAAATAATAAATATTGAAGCTGCTTTTATAAGTTGAGCAATCCACATGTAGTTTCCAGAATGTATGAAATATTCGAGTATTTAATGTCACGTTTAAAACTGATATCAACGAGGAGACGAGAAAAATATTTTATTTAAAACAAAATGTGTTACCGGAAAAGTTGGAGGGCTTTTAAAATCCTGGACACAAATAGGGTGGGGAAAGGCTGCTAATAAGAATGGTCGTGTTATAAACTAAAGAAACAAATAAAGTAAATAGAAGAGAACCTCTAGAGATTGAAAAAGAATTTATCGAGGGATGGCAGAGACACCTGAATTGTCCAGCGAAGGAGAGCATTGTCCCTTTTCATATAAATTGGATTGTCGTCTCACGGCATTCACACAAAACCAAAGAGAAAAAGCTCCATGGGGTCAGAGGGGTGAAAACATGCAATATGGAGCTGAAGGGCAAACTAGGATCTCTAAAAGTATAAAGAAGTTTAGCAGTTCACTCCTAAATACACAATGAGAACCGACGTAGGCAGTAAATTCGTCAAAATTTACTATGCAGTAGGTAAAGATAACATTTTTTTTTTAATCATAGGGTTCTTGCGCAAAGGTCAGCAGACATAAGAGGTAGTTTTATAAAAGACCAATAAATACACTCAGATTTCTAAAGAAATGCAGTGTGAACCATACCGCAGGACTCATTCAAGCATTGGAAAGGGATCAGTGGCCCTTGAGACCCCCATGACATTATAAGGCCATTTGGGTTAAAAGAAATTAATAATTCAGTAGCAAAAGTACTGAATATAGGCTTTAGCATTAGATATTTAGAAGAGAAAGAGTTTTTCCAATGTTTATCTCTGGTCTTACCAGTCTGAACTTCATCGGTAGAAGAGCCAAATTATATACACACACACACATATATATATATATATATATATAAAGTATGTATGTATTATATGATACTGCATTGTTATGCCCACTAAGTCATAGTAAATATGTTGGTCCTTATTGGTTTTGAAAACCAGCCATGTTTGTGTGCGTGTATATGTGTGTGTATACACACATCACACACATACAACAACACACACATATATATATATATATATATTCTATATATATATATATATATATTTATATATAATATTTTTACTTTATACATACACGTATATATGTATATATATTATATGAATCGATCATACCCAGTTTCATCTTGTAATGCTGGTTTTATATCAGCACAGGGCAATATACTTACCATTAATTCGTATATATGTATATATACATATGTTTGTATAAATATATATATATATATATATATATATATATATATAT
>NC_087217.1:8915991-8985991 GCF_015104395.2 Macrobrachium nipponense
GGGTATAGCTTTCACCCAAAAGGAATTGTAACTGATTAGTGCACCTGGGTCTTGCACTTAGGCACAGAAATTGAGTTCGACTTGACCATATAGTATATATATATATATATATATATATATATATATATATATATATATATATATATATATATAGAGTTGTGAATGTGTTAATGCGCATAGTTGCTTATGAAATGTATTTTGTTCGTATTTTATTATTAGAAATAAAATGGCTTTTCTTTAGCACCCACATACACATACACATGAAAATTCGTACACAGAATAATAAGGTGTAAGTAGAGGTGAGTTTTATAGTGTTATTTTTTATTTAGGAAAATAATAGTAAACAGAATATGGCCACATATGTGCTCGAAACTCAACATAAATTTATAGTAAAGCCTTTGTTCCATAACGACAGGATTCACTTAGTTGTAAGTGGGGGCAGGCTTGTAGGAGGGTTCATGGTAGACCTGGGGCTTGAAGGTGATTGGGGGTCCGTACTCATGAGGGTACTGGGCCTCTCCGTAGTAGCTCACTTCGGCACGGTATCCACCGTAGTGGTCGGCGACGTAGTTCACCTATGGTGTAAATATTCCTTCAGTATAGATATTTGTCAAATTTGATTTTGGATAAAATGTAATTATTTCAGAAGTCTCAAACGGAAAGTGATCTCTGGAAAATTTGCTCTTATCTAAGAGATTCTAGTTGGATTTATAACATTGCTAATGAAATAGATTCTTGATCAGGTAACATTTAAGTCAGATTCCAAGTAAAGTTTTGGCTGTATTGTACAGTTTTCTTATTACATAATGTTGTGCTCACAACAGTACTGGCATCTATCGTATGAGTAAAATGGGTTGCTAGGGCTATTTCTTTGGACACTTAAAGTTAGATTTATATACAAATTTCCACTTACTGTTTGTTTCCGTCCGTCAGGAAGCTGGACAGTGTATGATCCTTTGACGGTACTGCCGTCCGATTCTTCCGTCTGGCCGAAGTCGGTGCCGGCGTAGTCATCTTTGACTCCGTAGACGAAGTTGTATGGTGTGGGCTCCTTCATTGCAGAAAATTGATAATATTGTTGTATTTCCATATGCAAGAGAGATTTATATAAGATAACACTTGTTTAGTAACAATATTATTGTATTCCCATATGCAAGAAAGAGAGATTTATATAAGATAACACTTGTTTAGTAACAATATTGTATTCCCATATGCAAGAAAGAGAGATTTATATAAGATAACACTTGTTTAGTAATAATAATATTGTATTCCCATATGCAAGAAAGAGAGATTTATATAAGATAACACTTGTTCAGTAACAATATTATTGTATTCCCATATGCAAGAAAGAGAGATGTATATAAGATAACACTTGTTTAGTAAGTTAATTGTGCAAATAAATGCAACTAGTTTCTTATATCAGTTTTACAATCGTGATCTGGATGTATAAAGTTAGCTTGAATGATCAGCATGTCTGCACTCAAATTTAGTAATGCATGTATGTATGTATGTATGTATGTGCGCGTATACATGACCGTACAAATGACTGACTGACGAAGTAACTTTTGCTTACCGCCTTGTAGACTGGTTCATGTACTATGGGGCCATAGGCGTCCTCCGGAGCCGAAAGGGCCAGACCAAAAAGACCCAGAATGACAGCGACCTGTGGAAGAGGAGGCCATATTTATATGTACTTATTTGCTTTCGCCCTATTCTAATTGTTTGCATATATTCAGTGACAGATGTTATGCGTTCATACATAACTTCCTTGTTTTCTGCCGTTCCACTTTGTATTTGTCGAGAATTTGTGCTGGAATATTTTACGTTATTAGATATCTCTGTCGCTCGCTTTTGCCGTGCAGAGGTCACCGACACAGGCAGTACACACGAGCCCGTGATTTTATGTACATTAATATTTATGTGGACTGGTTCAACGCACGGCTTGGAAATATGAGAGTCGTTTTAGCAGATTTCACTAATTGGATGGAATTATAGTCCGTGCCTCATATCACCAAACATTCACACATTGTATTTAACAAATTTTGAAGCCACTTTGAACGTGAAAGAGCAGAAGTAGAAAGAATGGCAGGCCGTATTTTGTCGGCTGTCTCACCTTGATCATCTTAACTGAGCTGTGTGCTTCTGTGAGGAAATGTGGAAGGGTCGGAAGGAGCGGTGGAAGTGATGCCTTGGCCGACGGTGAGCGCTCCCTTTATAGGTAAACTGTCGATTGTCGATTGACCTTGCGGCTGTCGCATGACCGGCGAACTGGTGTCAGTAGTTGAAAGCCCCTTGGGGCAGGGGCGTGGGCTCTGAAAAGAAAAAACGGCGAGGGTCATACAGACACTTTCCTTTAAACCTCGGGGTTAAGAAAAGAAAGAATGAATTGCGGGCGAGACATTGCCTGAACGGTAGCGATGGAGGGGAGGGAGTGAGTAGATGCCATGAATTGCAAAAACAAAACCTGTCTCTTTTTTATTACTCTTTTTTCGTGTCCATTTCTTCTGAATTTAGCACCTTATTATAACATTATATGCTGAAACCGATCCGGCGCTCGCTGTCTCTCTTTCTCTCTCTCCCAAGTGAGACACTGAAGTCGATAATTAGGTTTCCTCTTTTCTCCTTTTGTTAGTGTTGCTTTATTTCCTGCATCACTAAGGGAAATTTTTCGTAGTAAAACTTTGACCAACGTTAATGAACTCGAGGTATTTTTGATAATAAGTTGATGAAAAAATTTTCATGGCGCTGTTTTTCTTATTATGTCTTGAGTAAATGTTACTTAGCCAATATTCAGGCAACTCATTATCAGCAACTCGTTATCGTTTTGTCATAATTAGCATCTAAATAACATTTGCTGACGTTGTATAAAAACACACAATAAAAGTTGTAATTGAATTTTGAATTTGCTGATACTTGGATAATATTCCATCTAACTCGATTTGAAAAAAGTGTGCTTTAAAGTATGTTATGTCATGGGTAGTTTTTTTTTTTTTTTTCTTCTTGACAGTCTAATGATGATGATGAGATTGGCATTAGGCTTTTGTCGCATTACAAAGATTCTGAATACTGAAGCAAAAAATAATTTCATTTTATATTATAGGTTTGTTTATTTGCACAATATTGCAGTAGCTATCTATCCGCATCATCGTCATCTTATTATTATTACTACTAATGATGGAGCATCATCATATAATATATTCTAACAGTTTCTTGGAATAGATTTCAGTTTCGCTTTTGTGTTTTAACACCAGTGAAAGGGAACGTTGCTTATGAGAGGTATATTACTAGTTCTAAAACGAAAATGGTTTTGTAAATTGACGCTAACCGATTGAAGCGGACAGTTTTGTAGGTCCCATGCTAATTATTCAGCTGTTAACACAAAGCTATTAGGGGAGTTACGATTGGATTTCGGACTTTGAAAGACAGTTGTTGGACGGCATTGCCAGGCCGGAATTAGGTGTCTGTCATTACGTTTCAAACAGAAAAATGGTCGTGTTCAAAGCTGGAACACTGCATGGAGATAAATGACTTACCAGTTGATTCGTTATTCGCAAATGGAGAAAACTGAGACAGAACTTACCGATATCCGAAGTGTAGAGAAAGCATGTAAATTGTTTTTCGGTTAGTGTATGGACTGCTTTTTATCCTTAAACTATTTGCACTTTATTTGTGCAAAACCCATAACCTGTATATAAATACGCACGCTATATATTTATATGAAAGGGAGATGGAATGGCTGATGGTAACAAATATTCTAGTTTGGAAAGGCAAGTCAAAAAAATTTTCAGATTGGTGCAAGACGAAAAAGTCAATACTTGATACTTGTATTTCACCTAGACCAGTGGTTCTCAGCCTTTTTTGGCCCATGCACCCTTTCACCATATGTTAGGATGTCATTCCTCCCCCCTTTCCAAAATTGTTTACCTCTAAAGGTGCATTCCAAATAATATGCAACAAAATACTAACACAAACATACAAGCTAGTGAAGAGATAGCACAGCATGACCTCTCAGTAGTGCTGACCGATGCACATTGCGTTTTGTGTTGTCTTGGAGCCAGTTTGCGCCTGCCAATCTACGGTGACGATAGCCCCCCCTCCCCTCTCCTCCCCCGAAACCTTGAAACCCCCCCCCCCCCCCCCCCCCCCCCCCCCCGTTGAGAACCGACGATCTTACATTTGAAAGAAATGTCTAGATTGAAAGAAATGTCTAGATAGAATATTTGGAAAGTTTGATGATTTAAAGAAACCTCTGATTCAGGGTATTCTGAATATCATTAAGAGGAAAATAGTTGAAGCTGGTACAAAAAATTGCTTGTCATGAGGCCTTGGGTGAAAATGGTAGGGTTCTTAGAATATATACAGTTCATAAAAGGTTGGTGATATTGAAAAGGAAGATCACAATTTAATGAAGTCGTATTAAGTGAAATAATTAATGTTTGGTGTTGTAAAATGGTCTTACGTGTAATGTTTGCAGGGGAGGCAAGAAGGAATAGAAAGAAATCTACTATGGATGAAATAGCTTAGCGATTTGAAGTTTTGGAAGTTTTGTATCATTACTTTGGATCGATCTATGTTGATTGTGTATAGGTATATACATACTATATATTCAGTACTTGATAAGGGCGGTAGTAAGTCCACCGAAATATAGTCCTTAGCTTTAAACCAGAGTATTTTAATGGGCCTTTTATACTTGAGACGTATCCTGTTTTAACAGAAGAATTTATTTTACATAATATATTATATAAACATATATATATATATATATATATATATATATATATATTTATATATATGTTTAATATTATGCACTTATATACATATGAATAATATCGTAAAATTAAGCAACAGATGTCGAAATTACCCTACAGTAGAAATGAATTCCACCAAAGGGTAATATTATAATTGATAGTTGCCTCTCTGCCGGCCAGGATTCGAATCATGACCTGATGTAAAAAAAAACAACGATCGACTCTGCTGAACGTGACGTGATGTCCGTCGAATTCAGGTTCTGTTTTTGGAATGGGCATCAGCCCATCTTCATCATGATAGCTGATATCTAAGATATTAACGATCGACTGATTATGAATTTTTGTCACTTACACACGAATGACGTGCTCGTGTTCGCAAATATCAAGCCAAAAATTTATTTCATATCGAATTCATCAAAGGACTTTGATTAGCCTTTTTTTTTTCAGAGGCCAGAGCTGGAGCCTACACATGGCTGGCTCAATCTAAATAAACGGGAAACAATTAGATGTGTGTTTATGAAGTATGCATATTTTGTATGTATTTCTTTTGATATACCTATATATACATATATAAAAAATATGTTTGTGTGTGTATGTATGTAGATATATATATATATATATATATATATATATATATATATATATATATACTATATATATATATATATATATATATATATATATATATATATATATGTATATGTATATATATATATATATATATATATATATTATATTTACATATATATATATATATATATATATATATATATATATGTATGTATATATATACATATATATATATATATATATATATATATATATATATATATATATATGTTTGTGTGTATAATATGTATATATATATTCATATATATGTATATATAGAAAGAGCAAAACCAGTACTTGTATATAAGGCATCCTTTGTTTATTTACAACTACCGGTCTCAGGAAAGAAAAATTGAAAAAATAAAAAAGTCGCAAATGATGATTAGAATACGTAATGTTACACAAAAGGCTATATACATTACTGTATTCTAAATATCGTTTGTGATATAGTGAATTTTCAGTTTTCTTTTTGTGTCTTTTTTTTTTTTTCAGACCTGATGATGGAGACAGTTACTCCGAAACCGGTAGTCGTAACTAAATAAAGGATGCTTTACGCTTTCTATGAAAACTCCGTTTTCCAAGGGATAAATCAGTTGCTGATATATATATTATATGATATATTTATTATATATATATTTATTACCTATATATATATAAATAAATTAAATAAATTAATATATGTATACATAATATTATATATAATATATATATATTATATATATATATATGTGTGTGTATGGGTGTGTGTCGTGTGTGTGTGTTGGGTGTGTGTGTGAGTGTGTATTACTATGTAGATATTTGTATGTATACGTGCATATATATATGTGTGTGTATATATATATATATATATATATATATATATATATATATATATATATATATATATATACAAATGTCCTTTAATATCTAATTCGCTCTACAACGGAATTAATATATTTTCATATATGTAAACCGAAGGGAATTTTTTTAGGTTGATGATAATTTCGTCCTCTCGTGGGGTGGTTCGAACCCACGAGAGGACGTAATTATTATAAACTAAAAAATTCCCCTTCGGTTTATATATAGGAAAATATATTAATTCCGAGGCAGAGCAAATTAGATATTAAAGGACATATGTAGCTCTAATAAGTTAATAGTATATATATCTAATAATATATATATATATATATATATATATATATATATATATATATATATTATATATATAGATATATAGATATATATATAATATATTAATAATATATATATATAATATATAGATATATATATATATATAATATATATATATATATATATAATATATATATAATATTAATATAATATATATATCTATATATATATACTATATATATTATATATATATATATATATATTACTATATATATATATATATATTGGTATAATGGTATATTTATATATCATATACTGTCTTTGCGTGCAAATGTGCTTCCTCGTGGTGTTTGCAAGAATCAAAGCATGAATTATACGCGGTATTACTCAACAGAGAGGGTTAATACTCTGAAATGTGTAAATTCACCAAATTAACTGCAAACATAGTTTTGTATACTTTTATATCACAATCGTTATTTTTCAAATATCGATACCCTTTTACCAAAAGTATTTACGCCTACACATAAATACGTAAAAGGTTTAAGTCCCAGTAAATGGGGTTATGAATGAATGCTTTTTTCTGTTTTTTTTTATTACTATTTTTTAATGCCGAGAGAAAGTCAGAAAAAAAGTGGTAAGATGACTTTTGTTAAGTACGGTATATTCACGTGATCATGTAAAGAGAAAAAAGGAAGGGAACGGAAGACTGGTTCTAAGACATGTTTGTTTGAAGAGAAAACAGAATGGATTTCATGCTTGATTGTATTTTTGGGGTTATAAAGAAATAGCTCAGTTGCCCGTAGAAAGTGTTCATAGATAAAAATGGAAGGGAACTTGAGTGATCAGATCTACTCACTGTCATTATTTAATCAAGAAATAGACGAGAATTTTTTTTTTATAAGAGTGCACGGAAACAAATGTCTTTATATGCGTCAGATAAATAAATAAGAATAAGAAATAGTGGAGAGGGAAAGTGAATGTATCTGGATTCATATAAACTTCATTAGATATCATAAACAGTTATTTTAAAGTGAATTCTAAATTAATATTTACGCTTGCAGTCTTGTTAATTTTGATTACAAATAATTCCATGTACAAATGAATGAAATATCACAACGAAACCAAATCGTCTAAAGGACAAAAAACTTCGATCATTCACAGCCGTTTCTATGAGAAGTTCATCCTTTATATAAGTTTTACATTTTATTAAAAAAAGAAGTTCATCCTTTATATAAGTTTTACATTTTATTAAAAAAATTACACATGGCACACATTTAAAAGGCGAAAATGATAGGAAATAAAAGTATTTCCATGCAGCCATTGACCTCAGAAAAACATTTCTCATGCGTTTGTATCTCGGACTTTATAATGAATTTTGCAGTAGCACTCGTGGAAAGCGAGAAGAAAAAGAGGAAGAAGAACCTGAAATTGACACTCCCTCTGGGGTGCCGAAATTGCTTTAGTCACTCCATTTGTGCGACGTCTTCTCCTTTGCCCATTATGACGCCTTGAAAGCACCTCCAGGTTGTTGGTCATTCGTTTGTTTCAGTCGGCTGCTTTCACATCTGGCTGCCCATACCATTATAAAAAGGTAATTCATGATTTTGTGACTCTCTCTCTCTCTCTTTCTCTCTCAGAGAATATCGGTTCTGGATTCGCTACTTAGAACTGCTGCATTTCTGATCGTAGGGTTTTTCCATTTTGTAATAAGAGTTAGGAACCTTGTGCTGGTTAACGCCTCTCTCTCTCTCTCTCTCTCTCTCTCTCTCTCTCTTCTCTCTCTCTCTCTCAGAATATCGGTTCTGGATTCGCTACTTAGAACTGCTGCATGTCTGATCGTAGGGTTGTTCCATTTTGTAATAATAGTTACGAACCTTGTGGTGGTTAACGCCTCTCTCTCTCTCTCTCTCTCTCTCTCTCTCTCTCTCTCTCTCTCTCTCTCTTATAGTCATCAGATATCTGAGTTGATGCAGTGGTCTCTGCGGCTTCGTATCGCTGTATCCGATTTCCAAAGTAATCGTATTTTATCAAGTGTTGCCTCTGGGCAGTAGTTGATATTTCGAGAAGACAGTGCCTATCAACGCGAAACCACGGATTCTATTGATCAGTATTTGGATTTGCAGATCACAGGGATTTGATTGACTAGTATGTAATGTATGTTGAAATTACACAGGACACGCACACGTTGTATATGTATGTGTGTATATATACATATACAAGTATGTATGTGTGTGTGTGTGTGTATGGTCTTACACCATAGCCTGCTCCCCATAGATGGTAGGGGCTGCTCAGGCTGTTTAACTTTCTGGTTTTCAGCAGGTGTTATTTGGGGATGGGATAGCTATTATTTACCCTGGGTGCGACCCACTTAGTCAGTTTACCACCGGATACCTAATTTAGTCCTGAGGTCATTTGGGATACAATGAATTTTTCAGTAAATGGGACCAAAGACCTTTCCTCCCGTGGGATCGATCGCCCTGGAGAAGGTGAGATCGATACCCCTAAGCCGCAACATGATTATAGTCACGGTTGTATACTACTGTATGTATGTATGTGTATGCCTACGTGTATGATGGTGTATGAATGTTTTATTTTGACTGGATATGTGTATATTGGAGACACCCATTCATGTTGTGTTCTAAACATTCTAGACTTGAATTCACCTTGTCGTGCCGCTCTGAAAAATTGACCAGGACATTCTTTTCCTCGTCCTTTGTCTTCCGTAAACCGGGCAGTGAGTCAGTCACGCACGTAATCAAAATTAGATTACAGCTCTCATGAAAAATAAGGACTCGTCGTTTTCCCTCCGGGATTATTTTCCTCACTTTCCTTTTTCCAAGATTTTATCTCTCTCTCTATTCGCAAAGCCATCTTACTATGGAAGCTTTCCATGAATTCCGAGAAAGAGAGAGGAAGAAGAGGCGCAAAGAATTAGTAGGAGAGGGACGAGGCGGAATCTTTTTCTCGCAAGCCTTGAAAAAAGAGAACTTGTTAAAAGGCGCTTCTCAGAAAACAGTAGATAGTGTCTTATGTTATTGTTGTTCAAGGGGCCAGCTCCCGAGCTAAAAGAGGATTATTAGATCCTTGTAGGAGGATGTTGGCTCTGGAATTATGTATTTTTCCCGGACAGAAATCTCTTCGAGAAAATTCATGGCTTTTAAACCTGCAAAAATTCATTCACACACACACGCACACGATATAAAACAGTGTGAACTTGTACACACCTACACCTTTATATATATATATATATATATATATATATACTATAATTATATTAAATTATATATACATACATACATATATACATACATACATACATATACATACATACATACATATAAACACAAAAAAAACTATTCAGCAGTTGAGGTATGAATATGTCATTGGCATTTTTTTTTTTTGTGTTGAGTTGAGTCAACCCCAGTTACTGGAGATGGCAAGTTGATTTGAAATTCAGACAGTTCATTTCCTTACTGACATTGTTTATGTTGATTAAAGGAACGGTTTGCCTCCGGGGTTCGTGAATCTGAGCCCTGAATTAATTTGAGAATTACGAGGTGAAGCGTCACCAGTGATTTCTCTAAATGGATAGGTGGACATTAAATATGGTTTTGCATACCTCCATAAATAGCAACTGTCTTGGGCACAGGATTTGGATTGTAATCTCTCGTTGCAATATCTGTATTGTGTTCGGAAAGAAAATTGCTGTCGTATATAAGTGAAATGCATGCTTTAGTTATTTAAGGGTGAAATTATCTTGAAATATTCACTTTACGGGAGTGAGAACGACGATGTTGGGTTGTAACCATCTCATTTGCTCGTGTGTATACGACTGCTCGACCAGTTGCTATTTTACTAGAGCCGATGCAGAATTTTATATGACTTTTTTCAGGTTTTTATTAATAGGCAAAGGAAAATGGCAGCCTCTTCGGTGTTTTAACATAGACATTGAAAATTTTATTGAGTGATGAAGATAATTTTTAGTTTTCTGCAAAAAAAAAAGAAAAAAAGTTGTCTGGCTTTGTCTGGCCGTCCGTACCTCCTCACATCTAAATAACTACTGAGGCTAGAGGGCTGCAAATTGGTATTTTGGTCGTCCGCCTTCTAATCATCAAACATGCCAACTTGCAACCCTCTACCCTCATTAGATTTATTGTTATGTAAGGGTAAAGTTACCCATGGGTCGTGCATCTGGCAGCGCTTGCCAGAGCCAAGGGACGAACCCTCACTCTCCCGCATCTGATGAGCGAAGCTGCCGGTCACAGTTGATGGTTTTACACAGCATTATACGTTATTCAGAAAACTCGATTGTTCCGAAGAAACTTCGGCGCATTTTTTATTTTTTTTCATTTTATTATTATCATCAGTTAGTGTACCATGTGGTTTGTGCTCGTATGGTAGCATGATGTACTAACCAGCTTTTTTAGCCGTATTCTAAAAATTCCTTGTAAATCATTAAATAATTTGATAATCATACTGTACAACGCTATGACAAAACCACATTACTAATTGAAGCAAATTTTGAAGTATTTTAATAGCCGCATTGCGAGTTTTTAATAATACATCTGCGCAATGAGTGATCGCATTCATGATGAATAACATTTAAGTGCGTTGTCAGTATATGAAACGACTTGGTATTCATCCCAGTTGGAAAGTTGATGATCAAAGGATGTTTCCGGAGTGTGTGAGCTGAAGCATTTTGGACAACAAGGCCGAGGGGATGAGGACATTTTTGCTTTATAGAGAAGATAGGGAGATGTATTTTTTTTTTTAATTAATAATAGTTGCATCTTGACCGACAGGGCAGCTTGAAATGCCGAGAGTTTCTTAATACGTTATGCATATCTGATAAAATAAGATTAAATAGCGTAGAATGTAGGTTTTATTTTACTTTATCATGTCGGCGCCTCAAAATATTTTCCTGTGTGTTTTTTGTCCATAACGGCATATAACATTTGCAATGATACAAAGAAACAATTCTTTTAAAATCATTTATCCATTATTCATAGATGTGCTCTCATTTTTCTCCGTGAATGCAAGGAAGTATAATATTCATTTTTAGGATCGTTTTTGAATTTTATTTGATACTAGTCGTGATAACAGTTTTATGGATGTACTTCGATATTCTGAACTAGTAGTTCACCACTGTAAAATTCTTGACGAATCACCTATTATTGTAATATGAATTTTCTAATAATTTTTTCGCTTCCTATACTCTCTTGCTGGTGACTGGAAACGTTTTACTAATTTATTTCTGTAAAATATAAGTATGTGCTTATAGAATATCGGTAAAATGGTTCCACTTTGACGTGTTAAGGGACTTCGTTAATGCCTGAGAGAGAGAGAGAGAGAGAGAGAGAGAGAAGGGAAGGGAAGAGGAGGGGAATTACCCAGTTTTAGAAGTAGAAACAATATGCATCCAATAGATTCCTTTAGTAATTAATAGTGGAACGTGTACCTTTGGGTCTTTCAATTTTGGATTCCATGAAATGTGAAGCTACATTCATCGGTAGCTGCACAGGGTTGCGATATGTGTGGGGGACTCACAATAGAGATCCAGGAATGATAAAGAAGGGACCTATGCAAGACCTTTCTATAGCCCTTTGACAGCTTTTTCCAACGTCAGTCATAACTATGAATAGCACTATTCTCTTGTTATCTGTGTACGTGTATCTCTTTTCTCTTTATTATTAGTATATTTCAGTGTTAATGCTTTACTTCTTCAGTATACCATTTGTTGCACATCTTATGGTTATCATTTTTATAAATTTAGATTTTTTTCTGTTTGTGTCAGATTGGCAATTTTTCGTGTATTCTCTTTGGTTCAATGCATTTTCTGTTATTTTTATAACTAGGTTTAATCAAATGTTGATTAAGAAAACAATTTTTTGTGTGTAAATTCGCATATAGGAACATTATTTACATATATGGCATATTCGATGGAATTATAATCATTGGTAAGATGGTTCTGGAGCGTAAGACGGTGCCGCAGGTTGGTAGGTTGGTTCAGGAGCATAAGAAGGTGCAGGCTGGTTGGCTGGTTCAGGACTGTAGGATGGCTCAGGCTGGTAGGATGGTTCAGGACTGTAGGATGGCTCAGGCTGGTAGGATGGTTCAGGACTGTAGGATGGCTCAGGCTGGTAGGATGGCTCAGGTTTGTAAGCAGGCTCATGGTAGCTCTGTGGCTTGAAGGTGACTGCAGGTCCATATTCGTGTGGGTATTGGGCCTCACCATAATAGGTGACTTCAGCTTGGTATCCTTGATAATGATCGGCTATATAATTTACCTGTAAAAAGATTCTTTAGTCGCAGTAGAAGTAGATTGATAAGAAATGAAAAGGAAATTTCATCAGTATATGAAGACATGAAAATATCCCCGTTAGATGTAACTGAAACAACTTACAGTTTGCTTGCGACCGTCCGGGAGCTGGACTGTGTATGATCCTTTGACCGTGTGGCCGTCCGATTCTTCGTTGTGTCCGAAGTCTGTACCAGCATATTTATCGTTAATATTATAATTGTACTTATAAGGCGTGGGCTCCTGTAAACAGAAATAGTATAAGATGTGTATTCTACGGATAGCTGTTCTCTTTTTTTGTAAATTTCTTAATCTTTTTTCTTGGATAGTTAGTGAAATGGAGAACGAGAAATGAGTTGATTTACCTCCTTGTATGTTTGCTGATGTTTGGCTGGACCGTATGAATCGGAGGGAGCCGATAAAACCAGACCAACCGTCAAAAGATAAACTGCACACTGGGAAAGGAATAATGGGAATGTTAGATATTGGTATGATAATTCATTATTTGCCATAGTTTACAGTTAGTTATAATTGCAACAATTACAGTTAGACTGTTAACTTTAGGTTTCTCGAACGAATAGGTGCCGGGAAGTTAATTGTGTTTTTCAGTTCCTCTTACCTTGGCGAACATCCTCTTGAGGTTTTCTGGAGCCGTTGGGAAATGGAAGTGGTAGAAGAGTGATGCCTCTGCGATGCTGACGAGGAGCTTTTATAGTGAAAGGCCCAGATCGGCCTTCATCATCGGAGGGCGGTTCTTACGAGGAAAACAGTCAATATAGAGGCCACTTTCGGAAGAAAGGATGGAACCGCCCAAACCGTGAAATATGGAATGTACGTGATGGATTAAATGTAATTGCAATGAAAAATTACGGGGCCAACACATGGTAACTGTGGTGTTGGCTGTCAGTTGATATAATAGATATTGATTAGATGATTACTCTTGAAAGTTACGTTCTGTCTGGAATTTGGACGTCAGCTTGACAGAATCAAGATGCGTTTCCGGACTTTTGTGAATGAGATACGCAATGCTAAATTCTTAAGTTGTTATTATCTTAAGAGACCTGAAACATCTTTATGAAGTTTTAGAACTTCCTTTGACATATGCGATGGTGCATCTATTTTAAGAATATTACGATTGACGCATATTCTTTCACAGTACATATTTCTTTGGTGATGTCCGTACAATATGTGATGACAGGGGGGTTTAGTTAAGGATCTCCCACGATTGTGCACGGATGATGTTAACCATGAAAGGTTTTCTACCTGTCTTCTATCCATGTCTTCAGATATACACGTTGGAGATACAAATAGTGAAGCTGGTTTACGATTTTAACTTTAGTATGAATTTTAGTATCGTTTATAAAGCCGCCTGATTATTATTAGACCAGTATGAATTTTAGTATCGTTTATAAAGCCGCCTGATTATTATTAGACCCTCTACAAGATATTTTTGTCGATGACTTTTTAAAAAAACGCTGGCATGCTTAATTCTTGAATGCGGAAAGCTTCCATCCATGGCAGTGGAATTCCTCTCCCCACTCGCAGTCCAAACGACTATTTGCGACATTGTGTGAATATTTGTTCATGCGATAGGACAGCAACATACTACTACGTATATACATATATATATATATATATATATATATATATATATATATATATATATATATATATATATAAAACAGCGAGTTACCCAAGAAGAATGCAATGAAAAATAATCTGTACATTACCTGCCTGTTTCAAGATCCTCAATATAGAAATATATTTGCAATGAAAACGTTTCTTATCCGTGCTATAGCCAAATGACAGTTACCCACACAATGAATTATATATATATATATATATATATATATATATATATATATATATATATATATTAATGTAATGAATAGGACTAAGCAACACATTTATTTATATCAGGATGTAAAATATAATATATATATATATATATATATATATATATATATAGATATATCTATGTATATGTAATATATAGGGTATTTAATCAGGATGTAAAATATAATATATATATATATATATATATATATATATATATATATATGTATATATGTATATATATAGGTTATGAAATAATTTCTTATCTGTGTTATAGCCACGTGAAAGTTATCCACACAATGCATTTTAAGTATATATGGGGATATATATATATATATATATATATATTATATATATATATATATATATATATATATATATAATTCATTGTGTGCATGGTAACCTTCATGTAGCTAATAGTGCAGATGAGAAATTATTTCTTATATTTTACATCCTGAAATAAATAAATGTGTTGTTTAGTTTGATTCCATTCCCTTTGGGTGCCTCGCAGTATCTGGGTGTGAAAATTGCCCCCACGGGGTTAATACGCCAACGGACCGGATTGATTTGGTTGTTGATCTTTTGAGTATGGTTGAACTGCCTCATCCGATGTATATCTACGGACCAGATTAGTATGGCTTATTGTCATTCCACCCTCATTGTGAACTTGCGTTCTTTTTGGTCATTATCTTTTCATTATTCTCCGAATTCTTAACTTGAATGACGTTGATCATATTAGAGATGAGGTTTCGAAATTAGCAGAACATTAGGATTATGATGAGGGAACGAACATTTCCACAGCAGCTTATGTAGTATATCTATATCCTCCCACCAGTGCAAACTAAAATCACGTGATTTCTTTCAAAATGATGTCTGAGGCTGTCATCTATCCAATAGTTTAATTATCATGAATATTCAGTGTGAAATAATTAGCATTTCAGGTTTCTTTTCTGAGCTGTGACACTGAGTGAAGTCTGCAGTGTTGAAGAAGGATTACAGAGTATCAGCATAACAGAATAAGTAAGCAATGCGTCGAAGAAACCGGCGCAAGCACGTTCTCTGTACAACGTATAGTGCTGTATGAAACTCTCAGCCACGGCCCACGAACATCTCAGCCGCGCTCCACAAAAATTGCAGCCACAGCCCGATGGTGGCCTGTGTTGTTGGCACCTATTGCGGTGCCAGACGCATGCTCATGTCTAACTTCAACCAAAAACATAATAAAATCTATTGTGGCTAGAGGGCTACAATTTGGTATATTTGATGATTGGATGATGGATGATCAACATGCCAATTTGCAGCCCCAAAGCCTTAGTAGTTTTTAAGATCTGAGTGTTGCCGCACAGACATAAAGCCGTCTCAAATAATGGAGTGCGGAAATTCCCAAGCACCGTTTATAGCACTTTAGTGATCCCCTTCAACAAGTTAGTAAAAGAAAAAATAAAATAAAAGTCATAGTTGAAAAATAAGCGCTGAATAGGTTACTTTAAGACTATTTCCTTTTACTTCGACCGTAATTGAGTTGTAGCGTCCCTATGTCAGGTGTTTAAAATGCCCTCTGGCATCGTTTCTGGTGATCCACAATAAAAGATCTACTACCCTGAGGCATTTAAAAAAAATTATGCTTGCGTCAGATTCCATTTTTCTATATCGTATAAAGTTTTTTTTTTTTTTTAACAAAGTGTTAGCTATAATTTTAGTGTTTAGTATTATGTATATTCCGTGAAAATGTTGTTTAGTTCTGCTTTAATATCGAAGTATGTTGTATTCCATGGAGAAATTACTCTATAAATACTGTTCATCGTTTTGTTTATCTTAGCACGTTTTTTTCGGAATTTGTGTTAGCCACTGTTACTCGGAGGTCATATAAATATTTGTATTCATTTTATGACCTTAACGAAGTAAACAGCTGTGGAAAGTGGTCTTATTTCCGAAAGTTTGCAAAGTAGCGTGCATGTTTTTTTCTTTTTTTTCTTTTTTTTATCAACTGTGTTTAGACATGTTTTTAGTGCATAATTCCGTTCTGGAATAGCCTTGCTTATTAAAAGTCTAATTGTAACCAAGAAACAAACTTTACCTCAGATACTGATGAATATTCTACTGTAAATTTTTTTATAATTATGCAAATACGGTGTAGTCGCTTATGTTACTTATTGCGTTTATTGATATATAAATACTCACACTCTAGTAGTCTTCCACACACTCACATAACATATATATATAGTATATATATATGTATATATATATATATATATCGATATATATATATGTATGTATAGTATATATACATACACATTCTGATTGTTTCAACTTTAAGCCGTTTCCCCCAGAAGCATCTGGCTCTAGAGAATTCCAACACAATGATGATTGCCAATTTCATACTATGTATAACTACTGAAGATCGATGAATCCGTGGTGCAGATAATTTCTACGGTATTAGCCACTCAATTCAATTACAGGAAAGCTCATCCTGGGTGTTAATCTTTTATTTTTCTATATTCTTTCGTGCCACTTATACATCTTTTCCAACCCACCCCTAAAATATCTTAGGATAGGATATTTATGATTTATTTGATAAAATGAAAATGAAAAATAAAATATTGTGGAAATAAACAGTACAGAACAGTTATTTCTAATAAAATATAGCTCATTTATTCAAAGTTTCGTGGGTGAAACAACTCTATTTGGCCGTAGATTTTAGAATGCGCCCGAGTAGGCTGGAGGTCGGATCACACCTTGTTATACCACGATTCATGTCCGTATGGCAGTGCAGATCATACAAGACTAATGTACAACCTTAATTATTGAAGGCAGTCGCAGTCTGTTTGATTTCCAAATCTCATACTGGCTGCTCGCTGTTTGCTTGATTTTTTATTCTTTCACTAAGTTCAGAATCAAGAGAACCTGTATGGGATATCATCGTTCCAAAATGTTCGAAAGGTTCGCCATCATTAATCCTTACTCCATGTAGAGTTATTGCAACCTTTTGTGTATTACCATACACTCATTTTTCGTTTTTTCATTTATATTTATTGTCAATTCCTCTTCTGACACATGAATACTGTTAATAAAGCTTTTTCTCATCTTGTGGCATTGTGCTGTTTAAGGCATCATTATCTGTATATTCTGAGTCTGCATGACTTCCATCGTTAATTCAGCATAAACCCTTATATCCACTCTTCCATCTCCTGTTACATATTTGGCTTTAAAATCCTTGAGAAGAGCAAACGGATAAGATGACATTGCCTTTCCATTTAACATCCCACTATTTTCGGTTTATATATATACATACATATATATATATATACATACATATATATGTATATATGTATATATATATATATATATATATATATACATATGTATATATATATATATATATATATATATATATATATATATATATATATATATATATATATATATATATATATATATATATATATATATATATATATATATATATCATGTTGAAGGTACTGCTAGGCGAGTAGTTTACGTACGCATATACCGTAATAAGAGATGATATCTACCTAATTATAAACAAAGGTTGTGCAGGTGATCAAGTTTACTTTAATGAATACAGAGCCATCCAAATATGACTGAGAATATGAGGTTACCAAAAACGGTAGGAAGATGGTGGAACGAATGCATTGAAAGTGAACCGTAACTGCTGTTTATTCAGAAAAACTCGTCATTGCGACCGGCTCATTTCATTGAATTTGATAATATTCATTATCGTATGGGAGTTGTCTCTCTTCTTTCTGCTTTCATGCAATATCTTGTAATCGTTATATTTTTCATGATTCCTGAAGAAATATTTCGTCAGGACTACTTCTCCTTGTAGTAATTCTCGGTGCTTTTTACAATTTCTTGCATTCTTTCTGATTGATGTTTGATGTGATGCAAGAGTGAGATAGAGAATCCATATCCTTCGTCATTATATGAAAAAATCATTCTGTGTTAATATGAGGTTCGTATACTCTAACTATAATTTCACAGTAATTATCGAATTTTGTATCTTGACAGCATTGGCAAATGAGTCGTGCCAAAATCTGAGATTGTAGAGAGAGAGAGAGAGAGAGAGAGAGAGAGAGAGAGAGAGAGAGAGAGAGAGAGAGAGAGAGTATACTACGGTATTAGTATGGCTGTTTTATACAGGTAAAGGAAAATAACAAGTCATTCATTACAGACTTGTTTTTATCGTAAGGCTTTGGAGCAGGAATACAGTAGCCTATTTGATGAATGGTGCCCAAGCGCATCCATCTGTGACGGTTGGAAGCCTTTGTGGTATTTGAGGTTAAAAAAAACTCAAACGGGAAAATGACAGAAATAGACATCTTGCCTACGCGATGAAAACTTTGAACAATGACAGAATCTCGGTACATAATTTTGCTGTTGGTTATAATACGTCTCCTTTTTATTATGTGTGCGTACGGTTCTTGGCATGGTGATAATTGTGGTTTTACTCTGGTTTATGATAAGTGAAAATTGTAAAATTAGGATGTGAGGAAGGTAGCCTTAATTTTATTTCTATGGTTATTGTTATTCTGTTAAAGAGAATTTTTCTTATTCGTGAATTATTCTCGACTGGGGAATGAATACCCATGAGTTGAATCCCTTTGGCCGAAAGATCAATGATATTACGCTTTTATTTCATTATCAACAAATTTGATGGGTATGTGGTACACGGCCAGGCAAAAAAATTGTAACTATTTGAAGGAGGTCGAGAATAGAATAAACAATGATAAGGAATGGCAAACAAGAAAAATACATTTGAAAGTGTTTATTCGGTAAATAATGCTCGTTAAATTCAATAAACGATTCGTCCATAAGAAGAGTTGACAGCGGACTTTTCATCATGCTCAGTGGTAAGATGGTTCAGGGGTGTAAGAAGGTGCTGGCTTGTAGGATGGCTCATGGTGGTAGCTCTGGGGCTTGAAGGTGATTGGAGGTCCATATTCGTGTGGGTACTGGGCCTCTCCGTAGTAGGTGACCTCAGCTTGATACCCTCCATAGTGATCAGCTACATAGGTCACCTGGACATTATAAAAAGAAATTTTGTTTAAATTTTCACGGGTAAATTTAGGTTTTTGCGTTGGTAATTTTGCTGTCATTTGATGTTCACGATATACATGTTAAAACTTACAGTTTGCTTTCGGCCATCTGGAAGCTGAACAGTGTATGAACCCTTGACGGACTTCCCATCAGATTCCTCTGTTTGACCGAAATCTGTGCCGGCATATTCATCCTTAACCGCATAATTGTACTGATAAGGCCTGGGTTCCTGGTAATGAAAATGATGAGCATTAGATAAGAGTCATTCTCTTCACTCCTTTATACAAGAGTATATATAACCACATGTATTTCATTTGTAAGAATATGAAAGACATGGATGGAAAAGTCCTTCGCACCTCTTTGTAGGATGCCTGATGTTTAGAAGGACCATATGAATCAGAAGGAGCGGAGAGAGCTATGCCGGCTAAAATCATTAAGACTGCACCCTGAGGAAATAGAAGAAGTAAATAAATAAACGTCACAACGAAGATGGGAACACCACGTTCTGAAACTAACATTGATTAGTGATTTAGTCCACCGAACTAATGAGTGATTTAAAACTTATCAGGAGCGTGATTTTTTTTCTCGGCAACGATGACTACTTAATTCACTGCGTTTTACGTCGCACCTGGTATTACAAAACGAATCACTTTTCTGTATTGACCCGACCTGTGCGAACATCTTGATGTTTATTGCAGGAGTCGTTGAAGAGATGGAAGTGGTAGAGGAAATGATGCCTACCAGCCGATGCAAATCGGCTTTTATAGCGGTGGTGGAGGGTGGCCTTGAAACCTATTTCTGAAGGATGTTCAGGTAAGTAGGCTACTTGAGGCCATGGGGAAGAAATGGGCGAAGGAACCGCCCATTCCTTGAGCAATGCACTCTATTGGAAGTGGTGTGAAGATCCATTTTATAGGACTTTCAAATCGTAGAAGCGATATTGGTAGCGGCGATTTTACCGATGACCTAAGTATACAATTGCTGTCGATCACTTTTGCTATTTATATATATTTTAGCTGGACGGTGATGGATCATTGCTCGCTGAATGCATATTACTGAAATTCTTCGAGAATTCATTATTTTAGATTTAAAAGGTCACGGGTTTCTCTAGATGCCCTGAACAGTTATGCTAAAATCTCACCGAAGATTATTTTTGGTTAAATCCTTAAAGTGTGAATCATTGTTTTTTCGAGTTTAATTCACCAAATTACAAAACTGTAGGAAACTATAATAATTCTAATATGTAAATTATATATACGCACCAAAACTTAAACTGTTGTAGAGTATTTTACTGTCTCGCATTTCAACTTATTTTGTACCTTATTTGTTTATAATTAATCTGTGATTGTACAGCGGACAATACGTTCGTAGTTCATGTTGCATGGCAGCAAGTATGTACAAGTATGGTCGTTTGTAAAACTAACTTAATACCATGTACGTCTAACTCTCTAAACTATAAACATTATAGATGAATTTTAATCTTAAATCAAAATTTGACTGCGGGAATCCATCACCTTCTTGGGTACGTAAATTCATATATATATAATAAACATTCACCAGAAAGCCGTTTCTTTCAGTATGGGCATTGATTTGCAAAAAAAAAAAAAAAAAAAAAAAAAAAAAAAAAAAAAAAAAAAAAAAAGAAGCCGCCGCCGCTGTTGTACCCTTTGTTCAAGCAGCCAAAAATTGACGCACAATATTCATATTGCCCCATTCTCTCTGTGATATCTATGGCATTTCCTTAATGTTTTTCGCCCGTCTCTATGTCAGTGTTTTCTTGACTCCGTTAACCCAATCATTGCGATTATACGGCTCCGTATATTATTCTTTCTTCATATCCATACTACTTATATAACCTACTTTTTTAGGTTCGGTATCTTTATTTTTTTTACGTTTTACCGTAGTTTTATATTTCCAGCAAGGTCACTATTCTTAACCCCATATATAATATGCAGGCTGGTTACAGAAATAGTTTCCACAATTTTCCAGATCGTAATTTTAAAATCAACAATAATACTGCATATTTCGTGAAGGAGAGACGGCACAGCGACTTGGTAGTGCAAAAAGCAAAGAGGCCTCTCTCTCTCTCCTCTCTCTCTCTCTCTCTCTCTCTCTCTCTCTCTATATAATATATATATATATATATATATATATATATATATATATATATATATTTATTAGAGAGAGAGAGAGAGAAGAATGAGGAGACGAGAGAGTAGAGGAGAAGAGGGGAGAGAGGGAATGAGAGAAGGAGGACGAGAGAGAGAGAGAGAGAGAGAGAGAGAGGGAGAGAGGCCTCTTTGCTTTTTGGCAATACCAAGTCGCTGTGCCGTCTCTCCTTCACGAAATAGCAGTATTATTGTTGATTTTAAAATTACGATCTGGAAAATTGTGGAAACTATTTCTGTAACCAGCCTGCATATTATATATGGGGTTAAGAATAGTGACCTTGCTGGAAATATAAAAACTACGGTAAAACGTAAAAAAAATAAAGATACCGAACCTAAAAAAGTAGGTTATATAAGTAGTATGGATATGAAGAAAGAATAATATACGGAGCCGTATAATCGCAATGATTGGGTTAACGGAGTCAAGAAACACTGACATAGAGCGGCGAAAAACATTAAGGAAATGCCATAGATATCACAGAGAGAATGGGGCAATATGAATATTGTGCGTCAATTTTGGCTGCTTGAACAAAGGGTACAAACAGCGGCGGTTTTCTTCTTTTTTTTTTTTTTTTTTTTTTATTTTTTTTCAAATCAATGCCCTACTGAAAGAAAACGGCTTTCTGGTGAATGTTTGATATATATATGAATTTACGTACCCAAGAAAGGTGATGGATTCCCGCAGTCAAATTTTGATTTAAGATTAAAATTCATCTATAATGTTTATAGTTTAGAGAGTTAGACGTACATGGTATTAAGTTAGTTTTACAAACGACCATACCTGTACATACTTGCTGCCATGCAACATGAACTACGAACGTATTGTCCGCTGTACATATATATATATATATATATATATATATATATATAGAGAGAGAGAGAGAGAGAGAGAGAGAGAGAGAGAGAGAGAGAGAGAGAGAGAGAGAGAGAGAGAGAGAGAGTTTGCTAGGAATATTCAGTAAATAAAAAAAATTATATCTGTATCTTGCAGTATTACGTAAGAAATGAATATGGCTGTTCTTTATTCTTTTCTATGTGACTTTCTGAACGTTTATGTAGGCCTAAACGAAAATAAAAAGAAAAATCTTAGAAGAACTAAAATTTCCTCCCAAAGTTTGTCCCAGTGTGAAACTCGCAACTTTCTCTTATGTTCCAAGTTATCATCCCTTGGCACAACTTCCAGTGAATATTGCCTTTCTTTGTACTAGTCTGTGACTGGTTTCAGTCACTTGCATTAAAATCTTTCTTCGTGAAATGTTTGAATATAATGATGTCCGGGATGTTGTGAGAAAATTAATCCAAAGCTTTTATGCAATTCCTTCCCTACAAGCTACTTTAACCACTAAAAAAGGAAAAGTGAAAATATGCATCGTATTTTTTGAAAAGTCGAGCTAAAATATTATGAAAAGATGGTTTTTATACGAATATTTAATAAATATTTGACGATATGTCAAGCATGTTATAATAGTACGAGAGCAAAAGGAGATAAACAGTGAGAGAGTTTTATGTATATTATTGAATTTTTCATCTAAACTTTCAAGTTGATTCTACATTGGAAACAGGGGATCGTTGTCTCGACATTGTGCTATATTTATTCAGTAAGTGAAGCAATACTTATCTTTCCACACCTTTTCCTACGATATTTGAAATTCTCTCTCTCTCTCTCTCTCTCTCTCTCTCTCTTGAATGGTTTAGCTAATATATGTAATATACTCGAATGGATGTTAACTTCCCAAAGTTACATTTTCTATTGATATAATTTATTTCCGTGTATTTCAGTGGTTTCATAACTATAACTATAAGTGGTAGATGTTATCACATAGTTTAAACTGTTTTACATTTTTTTAATATGGTCCAGGTTATTCATACGTTTGATTTGTACATGATGTATTAAGTATTATGGAGTAGAGGGAGTTGACTTTCCAAAGAGGGTTCGTATGCATACATTTACATACGCACACACACACACACATATATATATAGAAGGAGAGAGAGAGAGAGAGAGGTGCACACGAGCACATATACACTTAAGTATAATCTTTTCAACATTAAGCGTATCCTCTGAAAGGATCTCTCTCTATCAAAAAAAAGAAAGAAAAAAAAACATACTTTATTCGATGAACTGTAGATGATCTTCAGTACAAGAAACTTTCAGAACATTATCCGCTTCTCCTTTACGGGCTGCTCTGTGAGCAAGAGCCCGTGCTGACACAAGGTCAGCTTAATCAAAAACCACAACAACGCTTCTTGAACTTGTATGCTGTTTCGAATCCCCCTACAAACACGCCTTCCTGTGCTTCATGTCAAGCACGCGTTCACTTCCTGGGTGTTGCGGAATTTTTCCAGTTCCTCTTTCACTTCATTTATCCAGCTCATTCGGTCTCAAGTACCCCGTCCCTAATGTCCTCTACCCGTTTCACATGATCAAACCATCTCAAAAACTTTCTCTTTTAATAGAGCAACTGCTTTGAGGTTTTCCTCCCGTTACACCTTTCATTCCTTCTTACTGTCAATTTCGCTTTCAGCGCTGAATAACCTCATAGGTCCCTGCGCTTGGCGTTTGACCTAAATTCCATATTCTGTTTTATTCTCTACATTTCTCACTCTGGTAATTCTTCTTACATGTCCTACGCAAACAATCCATCTCAACAGTTTAAATAATCACTTCCTGAAAGAAGAGTTGGCTCAGCAACCCCTTCATACTTGTACACCTTCGGTTTCAGAGAAACTAAAAGTCTTTTCGCGGTTTGTAGCACATACCGTGCTGTACCTACTCTGTGACTAGCCCCCTTCTCTCTACATATCATTATCTGTTTGCTTTCTTCGAAATACCTTTAGGAACCAACCATTTTCATTCTTTTGTCATCCATATCAGCATTTATTGCTCCACCATCCTCTGGCAGTACGTTCGCTTGAGAATATCCTCAAATGCACTGTATAAAGGTAAGTGAAAAAAGGACTTGGAACAAGTGCTTTCGTAGTATCTTCCACATTTTCAAGTTCACACTGAAAATGTAGAATATACTACGAAAGTACTTGCTCCAGGTCCCTATTTCACTTACCTTTCTACCGTGGATTTAAGGATATATATATATATATATATATATATATATATATATATATATATATATATAATATATTTACACACATACATATATACATATATATGTATATATTTATTATATATATTCATGTAAAGTTATTTACATTTGCACAATATATTATTTTTGTAGCTTTGTTGTGGGAGTGAATTATCGTTTACTGGGAAAAATAATATGCGTTATTTTTGGATTTCATTAACCTTATGGTTATTTTCTAATTTCGGTGGTAGGCATTGCGCAACATATTTTATACCTCTTGCGAGTCCATTCATCAGTTGAAGAGGATTCATTAAGTTTTAATTATATACCTTGATACAGTAAACAGTAAAAGGAAAATGCTGAATTGTTTGAAAGAATAAATTAGAGTTTATAAAAATTACACACAGTTCTCTATAATTGCATCTCACTGAATAGGTCCCGAAATGGTTGTTTTGAAATCCTTAATGATAGGATGGCACAAGAGGGTAAAATTGTACAGGCTTGTATACATGCTATTGGTGAGAGCTCTAGGGCTTGACGGTGATTAGTTCCATGTACATAAGGGCATTGTGGTTCTCCTTAATAAACGACTTCTACCTTTGAATCCATTCTGACATCGACGTAAATTCACTGAAATATAGACAGTTCCTCGAGGGACTCTGGTATACATATATTAGATAAAAAATAAGTAATGAAAGATCTACATAGGTGTTATTCCCAATTTCATTCAACCAAAGAGGGGCTAGTTACAGTTTACCATGGGCTATCTATAAGCTGAACATTGCGTGATCGCTTATATTCACTGTCTGTTCGTCCGATTCCACGGATTGACCCAAGTCTGTTCTGTTGCAGCATAACCATTAGGAAGCACGTCGTCATATTGGTATGGATTAGCTACCTATTAATGGATGCATTGAAAATGAGATTGTAGGCAATATGTTCACTGCAAACACACACACACACAAACACATACAAACACACACACACACACACACCCACACCCACATATATGTATATATATATATATATATATATATATATAATATATATATATATATATATATAATATATATATATGTGTGTGTGTGAGAGAGTGTGTGTATTAAAAAAGAAAAGAAATGCAGAACACATGTGGCATTTGCTATTTTAAAATAACATTTATGTCATTTCTTATGTCGTTTCATCTTCAGTTGTAAAGGAAAATGATTCAAAATGTTTCATTTATTGTCTTCTGCAGACGGGAGATGATAAATGAAACAAGTAATACATAAAGGCCATATTTTTCTTTAGAGTTATTAAGGGGAAGGAAATAAATAGGAAATAAGAGAATGTCATAAACAGATGCCTCAGCGAACATCAGCGTTTTGTAAATAATACCATCCTCTCTCTCTCTCTCTCTCTCTCTCTCTCTCTCTCTCTCTCTCTCTCTCTCTCTCTCTCTCTCTCTCTCTCTCTCTCTCTCTCATGGCAAAGCCGTGAGATATAAATGATTTTACGACAAGAGCTTTACATTCCATCATTTTTTTTATGGGGGCATGAAAGGCAATATCTTGTTTGCGCTTTTCGGTTTGTTAAGCAAACTATACATTATCACTTTCAGTAAATTTGTTTGATTTAAAAACATCTAAGAGATCTTCATTGTTCTTTACTTCATGAGGTTAATTCCTTCTTTCGGTATGAGGAAACTTTAGGAAGATGAGCATCCTGTGTTGGAAAGTCAAATAAATAAACTGAAAATCTGAATACCGGTTTTATAGGCCGTCAAACGTTCAGTTAGTCGCTCTTGGTAATGATTTTAATGATAGTAATGCCATATAACCAAGAATTTTTGTTATTATTACTCACTTCATAGCATCCTGCCAAGCATGAATTTAGGAGCTATATGTATGTGTAAGAATTACATTATATATAAACCAGTGACCTGGGGTCATGGCATTAGGAGGGTTTTACGTGACCAAAGCAGACCTAGATTACGCTATGCGCTGTCTGCAGTAGCCTGATCTAGCTCTAAGCTTTGTCAACATTTTTTATGTTTATGATAACTTTGCACAACAACTTCCATGGGAAGAGGTTGACCTGTTAACCTACGCCGGAAACTTGTAACTTCCGAGCCGGCAGACTACGTATGTGTTTTTTTATATGAATTGCTGAGATAGCTAAT
This sequence comes from Macrobrachium nipponense, assembly GCF_015104395.2. Lineage (NCBI taxonomy): Eukaryota > Metazoa > Arthropoda > Malacostraca > Decapoda > Palaemonidae > Macrobrachium > Macrobrachium nipponense. The sequence goes on from NC_087217.1 coordinate 8,943,060, forward strand.
GTTCCGCTATCGACGCGATGCTTTAGAATGGCAGTTCCACGCCAACTATCAAAAACATCGGTCGTCCGACCGAGCTGCATCTCCTAGTATGGGAGTTACAGAATAAAGTTGTTAACTTGTTCAACTAGCCTGTTTGAATCATCTCCTCTAGTCAAGAAAGAACCTCTCTACTAAGATATCCAAGGGAGATGAGAGGAACCAAACATTACTTACGGATGACAGCCGTAAGGAAAGAACAAAAAAGTCTATCGCCAAGCGATAAGACATAAGAAGTGGTGGCAGCGTATAAACGAAGAACATAATTAACAAGACCCATATCAGCCGACCGAAGGTCTACAAGAACTAACTTCCACCTTCAACATCAAACGAAACAGAGGAAACGGGATCTTCAATCAACGCAACAGTTTATGAAGACGCAACTATGTCCTTCATCGAGAGGAATACAAGCATTTAACACTGACGTTTGAGCAACTGTTGTCACTTATCTTCGAGAATCTACACCCGGACGAGAGCAGCATTGAACATCAACGGAAAGAAGAAAACAAACACAGGGAACATCACCCGTTCACGAGCAAGGACGCAGAGTGGACAGCTATACGCAGTAGTGCAAGGACGGAGGCTGTGACGTCATCAATCTTGGACTTCCCAGCGCATCGTGCACCGAGAGAAGACCGTGACGTCTCATCGACTTCCGACGCGAGACGTCATCCCATGTCAACAATCCTTCGCAATATCTGGAGCTAAGTACCATTTTTATCTATTCAGGTCTTTTCCTCAGTGAAGTGTTTGTTCATCAAGAGTCGATCGTCCGTTCCAGTATTCTGGGGTGAGTGTTCGCCATATTAATCTTCCTTCATTACAGAACCAATCTTCAACTACGAGGTTCTCGCCGCCGATTAATTTTTTTTTCTTTTTCTAGTTGTCATTAACCATTTCTTGCAGGAATTCTCCGTATAATATTTTATCATATTATCTGTATTTTTGTATCTTTTGGGGGATTTTCCTATTATTATAACACTTATACAGTACATTGCTTATGCGTTTACGTAGTGGTCGAGTGTACTCTTATAGATATTTTGATAGGATTGCAAGGAATAGAAGTGATAAGAAAAAAGTGAAAGCCGAAATGGCAACTACTCCGTATGCTGGCAAAAATGTAGGACAAGAAAGACTCACGCCTTTGCATTTGAACAGTTAAGTATCTCCAGGGCACCTAATAAATCATTATAGCCCAATATTATACATTAATATATTCCTAAAGGTATTTTTCGGGCACCTAATAAAAGACTCACGCCTAAGCATCGTATGCCAATAAAATAAGGATTTGGCTTTCTGTGACATCAAGGTATAACCCGGGTGTCCATGCAGTGGATTTTCATGCAACCACTTTAAGACAGTGGGTATGAGTGAGATAGGCACCACCACCTGGTTGTTATTCAACTGCGGTGTGTTGCGGGTTTTCCTCGTCACGGATCTACACAGGATATTTTCCTGTAGGATATAATTCTGCTGCTTATACTTTAGGTATTCTTTTTCCTTCGGATTTCCGTTTAACGCAATGATGATTTTTTCTATTTGCGGATCTTTTCTTTGTTCCGTCTGTAATAGTTCAGCACTCCAGCCCAGATCTTCCTGTTCAGATATAGTTTTAACAACGGGCATGGAGGTTGAGATATCTATTAATTCAGCTAATGGCTCGGTACAAGATGAAGAGGGGTTGCGTGATAATGCGTCAGCAATGATATTTGCTTTCCCAGGTAAATACCCGATCCCACCGCTGCCACCACTTCTTATGTCTTATCGCTTGGCGATAGACTTTTTGTTCTTTCCTTACGGCTGTCATCCGTAAGTAATGTTTGGTTCCTCTCATCTCCCTTGGATATCTTAGTAGAGAGGTTCTTTCTTGACTAGAGGAGATGATTCAAACAGGCTAGTTGAACAAGTTAACAACTTTATTCTGTAACTCCATACTAGGAGATGCAGCTCGGTCGGACGACCGATATGTTTGATAGTTGGCGTGGAACTGCCATTCTAAAGCATCGCGTCGATAGCGGAACATTAGCTATCTCAGCAATTCATATAAAAACACATACGTAGTTTGCCGGCTCGGAAGTTACAAGTTTCCGGCGTAGGTCAACAGGTCAACCGCTTCCCATGGAAGTTGTTGTGCAAAGTTATCATAAACATAAAAAATGTTGACAAAGCTCTGAGCTAGATCAGGCGGTACTGCAGACAGCGCATAGCGTAATCTAGGTCTGCTTTGGTCACGTAAAACCCTCCTAATGCCATGACCCCAGGTCACTGGTTTATATATAATGTAATTCTTACATTAGGCTCGGTCTGCTACCTATTCAAGCCTTGAATAACAAAAAAAAATTACTTTAAACATTGTCCATAGGAGCGTGCTCGTAACATACTAAGTGATTAAATGCATAAAAAGATTCTGTTACATACCCTTGTTGACATATTCATAAACAAAGATAAATGCATGGAAAATATAGATCCATGTTTGGTAATAATAATGATTATGTACCAAAAAATAATAAAATGGTAAAAATCAAACATAATACAATTAATTAATTGATATCCTGATTAAGAATTAGTGGTTTACTAAATAATGATTATAGCAGATCATGGATAATTGTTAAAGAGTACTTGTCACTCTTATAATAGATAAATATAATTGTATAATAGTATAACAATGTAATTCTGCAGAAATTCAATATATAGGGCTGATATTTTATTAGGTGCCCGAAAAATACCTTTAGGAATATATTAATGTTTAAAGTAATTTTTTTTTGTTATTCAAGGCTTGAATAGGTAGCAGACCGAGCCTAATGTAAGAATTACTATATAAACCAGTGACCTGGGGTCATGGCATTAGGAGGGTTTTACGTGACCAAACGCAGACCTAGATTACGCTATGCGCTGTCTGCAGTAGCCTGATCTAGCTCTAAGCTTTGTCAACATTTTTTATGTTTATGATAACTTTGCACAACAACTTCCATGGGAAGAGGTTGACCTGTTAACCTACGCCGGAAACTTGTAACTTCCGAGCCGGCAGACTACGTATGTGTTTTTATATGAATTGCTGAGATAGCTAATGTTCCGCTATCGACGCGATGCTTTAGAATGGCAGTTCCACGCCAACTATCAAACATATCGGTCGTCCGACCGAGCTGCATCTCCTAGTATGGAGTTACAGAATAAAGTTGTTAACTTGTTCAACTAGCCTGTTTGAATCATCTCCTCTAGTCAAGAAAGAACCTCTCTACTAAGATATCCAAGGGAGATGAGAGGAACCAAACATTACTTACGGATGACAGCCGTAAGGAAAGAACAAAAAGTCTATCGCCAAGCGATAAGACATAAGATATGTATGTATATATATATATATATATATATATATATATATATATATTATATATATAATATATACTATATATATATCATATATATATATATATATATATATATTATATGCATATGTGTATACATACGAATTTTTATTACATCACCGTGATTCATATACAAGCATTAAGCTACAAATGTCCTTTAATATCCAATTCGCTCTACCTCGGAAATGATATATTTTCATATATGTTAACCGAAGGGGAACTTTTTAGTTGATAATATTTTCGTCCTCTCGTGGATTTCAACCAGTGCTGCAGTGGCCCTATAACCGGTTGGGGCGTCACTGCAGTCCCGACTTCTCCTCTGTGCATTGGTGCAAGGACTTTGATTTATATAATTATATATATATATATATATATATATATATAATATATATATATATATATATATATATATGTATTTTATACTCTAAACACTATATAAACGGTAGTGTGGGTTTCAATCAAAATGATTTTATATGCTGTACTGTTACCAGTTACCAAATGGAATGGATTATCTGTAAAGATTTTACATCTAAGTTCATCGTAAATAAAAATTACCTAAATTATGTACTACAAAGACATTTGATTTGGCATTTGCCCTGAATGTTGATCCTTGAATAATATCTGTAGATCTCATAAAGTATGGTAATTAATCGTTTTATGTAAATAAGTAAAGGAAAGACTTTTTTTTTCCAGGAACCGGTATATTTGTACAAACACTGAACACTTTGTCGTCAAAGTAAGTTTATCTTAGTTTTACCAGACCACTGAACTGATTAACAGCTCTCCTAGGGCTGGCCCGAAGGATTAGATATTTTACGTGACTAGGAATCAATTGATTACCTAGCAACGGGACTACAGCTTATTGTGGATCCGAACCACATTATATCGAGAAAGGTATTTCTATCACCAGAATAAATTCCTCTGGTTCCGCGTTGGCCGGGCCGAGAATCGAACTCGGACCACCGACTTTGTCGTCAAAGAACATGTAAGTTATGTCGGGTTAGGGTCGGTCTTTCCCATGTTTAATGGTAGGATGGCGCCGGTGTGTAAGATGGCGCAGGATGGTAGCTTTGGGGCTTGAAGGTGATTGGAGGACCATACTCATGTGGGTATTGGGCTTCACCGTAGTAGCTGACCTCAGCTTGATACCCTCCATAGTGATCGGCTACGTAGGTTACCTGAAAATTTTCAAAATGGTGATTAAAGTTACCAGAGGGTATTTGCATCATTCTACTTGTAATCTCGTACTTTATTTTATATTTCTTTATATTTCAAGACTGAAACTTACAGTTTGCTTTCTGCCGTCTGGAAGCTGAACAGTGTATGATCCTTTAACTGCCTTTCCGTCTGATTCCTCTATCTGACCGAAGTCTGTGCCTGCATATGCATCGCTAACTGCATAATTGTACTGATAAGGCGTAGGTACCTGGTGGTAGAAGCAGAATTAAGTCTCTCTCTCTCTCTCTCTCTCTCTCTCTCTCTCTCTCTCTCTCTCTCTCTTATACTATATATGTGTGTATATATATATATATATATATATATATATATATATATATATATATATAATATGTGTGTGTGTGTGTGTGATGTGTGTGTGTGTGTGTGTGTGTGTGTGTGTGTGTGTGCGTGTGCAGATGTGTTACGGAAAAAAATAAACACCGGGTGTAAGTCACACACATACATAACGTGTTTGGTGATTTCAGGCATTTATACATACATATATATATATATATATATATATATATATATATATATATATATATATATATATATATATATATTTAATAAACGTTAAGAACGAGGTTTTATCGTCTCATTTTCCACTCACCTCCTTGTAGGTTGGTTGATGTTTGGCAGGACCGTATGAATCGGAAGGAGCGGATAAAGCTAATCCTACCATCACTAGGAAGACTGCACCCTGGTGAAATTAAGTGGAGGTTTAAAATGAAAAGCTGATCTTACTGTAATATGAAGAGTTTGGGACTTTTAGAGTGAAGATTTAATGTGGGCTATAACCACTGAATTCTTATAATATTATCAATATTATAAGGATGATGTAGGAATTACCACATTATGGAAATACGTTTGATTATCGATACTAGAACACTGTTTGAAACAGCAAAGATATTGTCAAAGTAACTCGGTGCCAGAGTGGCTTAAACGCCCAACAGCTAGGACAGAGGTCCGTTGTTTGTCGCTTATGAGACTTGATCAAGTAAAAGCGGTCCTCGTAACACGTCCCACCTTGGTGAACATCTTGGGGTTTCCTGGAGTCGTTGAAGATGCAATAGCGAGAGGGGAAATGATGCTCGTCCGCTGATGTACATCGGCTTTTATAGTAATGGTTTCGACCGACTTTGAGACGCGCCGTTGAAGGATCTTCAGGTAAGTAGGTCACTTGAGGGTGTGTATGATGAGGGCAAAGGGAACCGCCCTTTCCTTGAGTCAAGTACTTTGAAACGACGTGACCGAGTGACTCGTAATTGGTCTCCATTTGTGGTCTTTGGTACGGGTTTGGATCAATATACTTTCCGTTAAGTTGCTGTCACCGCTACAGGCTGTGTAGTTATAAATAATCCTTTTTATAAGAATAAAGTATATATTAATAGGGTCTGACGATTTGTACTAGTGAAATATTACTCATTTATAAGTTGAAATATCAGTTGAAATCGACATAATCGTAGTGAAGCCGATTTTCGACGTACGTTATATACAGAGTTTAGAGCTTTCTTATTTATCGTTACTTGACGGTAAGATGTCGGACGTTATCAAGTGTGAGGCTCGAATCGCTACTCTATTAGGAATTCTTGTGAAACAAGTACTTGGAACTCGATACTACATATATATATATATATATATATATATATATATATATATATATATATATATATATATATATATGTACAAATTTTATATTACATACTTCTGTGTTTGAATGTAAAGTGTGGTTTCTTATATGCACAATTTCTATTGTATTTCAGTCATGTAAACTGTTAATATTTGTGTAGAATGTGTCAGTATGTGAATGTGTAAAATTGTGTACAAACATATTTATATAGGAATTTTAGAGTAATTTATAATTTTTTCTTTTACATCAAAAGGCATGTTTTTACACAACAGCATTCAAGCAAGATTGAAGAATTTCATTTGCACAGAGAAATGAAGAAGCTTATAGGAAATAGGAAATGTTATCAAGTCCAAACGCAGACAAAATCCAGTCTTTAAAGCATTCAGTTTCACTTTGGTTAAATTCACCTGTTTTAAAAATAACGATTGGCCTAGGTAGCAGGGAAAGGGTATACATATACTTAATTGTTTGGTGGGGGAACGATAGTGTTGAAAAGAAGTAGGCTATAATGAAAATATTATGGTTTATGGCATCAAAAGAAGAATCACTAAATAATAATTAAACGTCATTTGTTCGTGAAATATTTTAATGACCAAGAAAACTCAGCAAAACTATTTAAGGCATGGGGCTCAGAAAAGCTTATTACGACCAAATTTCAAATGCCCTTAACATCGATCATGGGCCCCATTCTCAAACATTTTTTTTAAAGATTAGATAAACAACACCCATAGAAATTCCTAAAGGCTGGCACCTATCTCCAAAACTCACAGTATATTGAGTAAGCTTTGTTACTATTGCCAAAATCAACGAAGGTTAGCCGACCTTATAAGTATTTTTACATGTATTGGTTTCATAAAAATAAGCAGCTATTCCAAAAATCTAAAGGTACTAAATAGATATTAATGTAATCTCGTAGAATTTTCACAAACTGCTTAAACTTCGTCTCTGTTAAGCACTTAAATCTAATTCTTTTTTCTTTTTTATGACACTACTAACAGTTGCCAGCTTTACTGAAGACTTTTTTTTCCCATAAGGAAGCAAAAGAAAGATTATATCCAGGAATTTACACACACATATACATATATATATACGTATGTATATATTTATATATATATGATATATATTATATAACAGATATATTACATACATACATAACATAATTATATTATGTATATTATATTTATATATTTATAGGCTGCAGAGGAACAAGCAGGAAAAAATTACTTGTGAATCGGTGTATAACAAAATGTATATATATATATATATATATATATTAATATATTATATATTATATTATATTTATATACTATATATATATATATATGTGTGTGTGTGTGTGTGTGTGTGTGTGTGTATGTGTGTGTGTGTGTATAAGTTTTTTGTTGGTTTATGTATGTGTATTTGAATGAAATGTATAAAGTATTAAATTTCATGTCATGGAAACGCATAAAGGAGACCGAAGTTTTATTGTGTGGAGCAAATGAAGCATAACTTGGAACCATCTATTGAAAAACGTTCGGAGTTTTCGCAGTTTAGGGGGGGTTGAACAAAAGAGTGATGGCTGACATGCATGATGGATGAGAGCAAAAAGCCTCCGGCCAAGTCATGGTTTCGGTGTCCATCTCCCGCGGGAGGGAAAGCAAGAAGGAAAGAAAGCGGTGGGACGCTTCACTCGCTCGTTTTGTGAAGAATCAACAAACTCGAAAACATTTCCTTTTATATTTTCATTCATTATTATGCATTTTGGTTGGTTAGTGGAGCATTTCCACCTCCAGCTAATAGTCTTGGCAGTGGCTCGTACAGTTTCCAAGTTGGTGAACCTTGAAGTTATTTTAGCATTTTTTTTTTGTGAACTCTGTTTCAGAAACTTTCGGAAATCTTTAAACCCGGAATTGTTTTGACGCCCTGAAGTGTAGTAGATGGTTCATCGCGCAAATCCTCTTACCTTAATAAGAAGAATTTACGTGACGAGTATTTTGATTATTCAGGTGAATTCGCGCCGCATTTAGTTTTAGTGCCCAATGGCATGACGTCGATTTTTGCATTGGTTAGATCATCATCCCAGCAAGGAGACAATGTCTTTGAATGCGTGTGTCGATGTTTTCAAGCTTACACGATTTTGTGAACAATACGCTTTTGTTAAATATTACTTTCCAAGTTAATTACCTATCAAACTTTTTCCCAATTCAGTTTTGCATTATTTTTAGTAATTTAATGTTGATTAATTCTTAGTCAGAAATGATTGATCTTGTAAACCCAAGTCAGATTGCTACAAATTTAATGTAATGACCATGGATTGTATTTCATCGTTCATGGTATAAATAATAATTAATAGGAACGCTACTATTGTTATTTTTATACCAAAGCGCGAAGGTGTATTGAACTGTATATTTACTATTTGTGAACTGAAATTATACACCCAAATTTATGCATTCATGTATATCTTTGTAACTGATAAAAAGAATCAGTTTTGTCATTATGAGGAGACTCTTAATTAATAACTATAATTATAGCGTTACCTCCAAATTACAATGGTTAATACCCCCCCTACTCATTTTTTGTTATGTGAGGTAATTGGGAAAAGTAAACAAGTTACTTTTTTCGTTTACAATTTGAGCGCATACTACCAATGTTTATCTTTTTTCATGGAAGGTATTATATATAGAGAAATAAGGCTAACTATACTATGATTATTTGATAAAATTCATGGAGAAATAGTATACATTTGAATAATATCAAGATTTTGACAATTTTTACATGGTTATGTATTGCTCAATCGATTACCCTATGCATTATTAGATGGAAATGAAAGAGCTTTCCAAATGGTCGTTTTATGGTCATAATTAATTTCTAGTTTATCAGATAATGATGTGTTAGGTTAGTTAAGGTTAGGTTGGTTAGGTTAGCATAGTCTATTAGAAGCTTCAGTGGTAAGGTGGTTCAGAGGAGAGAGTAGGAGGGTGCAGGCTTCTATGCAGAATCTAGCTCTGGGGTTTGAAAGTGACAGGAGGTCCATATTTATATGAGTATTGGAGTTCTCCACAATAGGTGACCTCAGCTTTATATAATCCTCCATATTGATCAGCTTCGTAGCTCACCTGAATATTATAAAAAGAAAGAATACTTAAATTTTTGGCGACCTGTGTTTTAATTTTTTCTGCATATGTCGTGATATCTTCCTCAAAACATAGCTGACTGCTTTCTTTTGTCCATGTGGAAGCTGAACTGTGCCTGATCCATTTACCTCTTGTCCGTCTGGTTCCTCAGTCTGACCGAAGTCTGAGCCAGCATATGCGTCGTTAGCAGCATAGCTATATTGGTAAGGCTTGGTTCCTGTGAATGAATACAATAGTGGCGTATTTATTCTGAATCCAATTAGTCATGTTTTTTTTTTTTTTTGCTCGGACTTTTATTTCTGTGAAGATGAAATGTTCATATAGGATGTGCAGAGAATGACATTTCTGTTTTTATTAGTAGAGGTTGATGAGCGACGATCAATACTTAAGGCAAAAAACACTTCTCTGTAAGCTGGTTGTTATTTACCTGGACGATAGGCATCTGAATGCGCAGAAAGATCCAGGTTTAAGGAAACGAACAGGACAGCATCCTGTAGAGAGTAGTTGGTAAATGTTAGTGATAACGTTGGAGTTGGCAATTTTGGAAATATTCGTATTTCAGTAGTTCTCGTAATGTGATTCATGTAATGCATTTTCACTCCGTTGTAATCTTTCACTCGAAACAAATTTCCTTGTTAATGATAAATTTGCATTAATGTTTATTGTCTATTGGAAGGAATTCATTCACACTGTGAATTTTGTCAGTTTTCCCAACCATGTTATTCCCCTCAACCTTCCCCCGGGAACACTGTAAAAAGCCATCCTTTTTTAATTCGTTTTTAATTTATCTGTGAGATTGATGTGTAATACGTAATACGAGTGTAAGGAGTTCTGTTTTAAGATTCAAATTAGGATTTAGAATATATATATATATATATATTATATATTATATATCTATATATATATATATATATATATATATATATATATATATATATATATACATATATATATATATATATAATATATATATATATATATATATAATATATATATATCATATATATATATATATATATATATATATATATATATATATATATATAATATATATATAATATATAGTATATATATATATATATATAAAGGTGTTCTCTCTTGTGCGTATATCTGTGTGCTTACACTGTGAAAGTGGAAATGCGGGCATTGTTTGCATAATATATCATGCCCGCTTCATGCGTTAACAAACACATTCAAATACACTGATGCACACTTCGTCGGTTGCGTAATTATGCAAAAGCATGCATGTATGTGATAATCTGTAATGGTATAATTGGTAGGTGGGGGTATTTCTCAATAGAATTACACTTTTTGTGAAACGTAACATTCATGATGGTCTGTCCTCAGTTTTCGTGTTTACATCACTCGGTATTCTAAAAGGATGATTCGTGACCTCCCTAATTCGAGGGTGTTTAAATTTTTGTGTGACATTCATCTTAATCTTATATATTTTACGATTATTACTCTTAATGTTGAAAGTGTTAATATTACTTTCATTGGAGAAGTTTCTCCCTCATTTTGAGATCATAATCAAAATGGAAAATGCATTATGCTTGTGTCAATGATCTCAGACTTCACTAGAATTATAATTCCTAATGGAAATCTGTAATAGAAGAGACTGCATTATTTCTGTTGACGTGTATGGGTCATTTCTTTTACTGGGCAACGTAAATTAATCTCTCTGAGGATATTTGTGCGTCATCTGTGCGTTTCTATATCACACGGAAAATTTATTTTAGGATATTTTCGTATCAGAGTGTAAAATATAGGTGCATTTCGTATTTAAGTCGGTTAAATCATTTTTTCTCCTGATGAAACTGCTAAATGGAGTTTTGTTACATTGAAAATATCTTGCATTTTAAGGTAGCAATCCATGTAAAGCATGCGTTTTTTTTTTTTTTTTTTTTTCGTTACCATGAAAAGGTTAAGTAGATTTTCTTTAGTAACAAACATGTCCTTCTTGGAGAAGACAACACATTTTTATCTGTGAGGGTCACTCGGATGGAAAGGGAATCGTTGTACCATCCATGTTAAGACTCAGGTTGGAAGACAGGCCATGACATGGATTGGCTCTTATCTCCCCGCAGTACCATTGAAAGGTATTTTAGCAAATGGCTTTCTGTACTGCACTCTCTCTCTCTCTCTCTCTCTCTCTCTCTCTCTCTCTCTCTCTCTCTCTCTCTCTCTCTCTCTCTCTCTGTCGCTTTTTTTTTACGTATAACTTGCAGTCCATGAAATATTTTCTACTGAAAATTTTTTCTTTGTTCGGGAGATGTTTTTTTTATTTCTTTTTCGGAATAGGCGGTGCTTATTGTTTTATGTGTTCTTTGTACTGTTGGTTGTTCGGGGAATTAAGATTCATCGAGAATTTAAAAACCTAGATGAGAATTAATACGTTCTCCAAATAAGGTTGTTTTATGCAGTAAAAAAATTATGTATTTGTTTTTTAGGTGTTAGGTTAGTATTTCCTGATTTTTTTAATAAACTGATCTTGGTTTAAGAGCTTGGATTTTATGCATTACAAATGATGTAAGTGACGTGAATAGTAGTGACAACAGTAAAAAAAAAAAATTGTTTTCATACGAGAATTTTTAATTACTATGGTTGTACAAAAATCTCCAAAGTAGATGATGACCCAAGAATTTCCCGCGAAGCTCTTCCGTAAAAATGCTATCCTTAAAATGAGTAGTGATAAATTTATCTATAGAAATTCCTTTTATCACGGGAGCATTGCGTTCGTGCATAGCTTATCGCGTTTATGTGGGTGTTTCTGTGTATATGTGTGTGCCTGTGTCTGAGAGAGAGAGAGAGAGAGAGAGAGAGAGAGAGAGAGAGAGAGAGAGGAGTTAGTTTGTTGCCGTTCGACATTTTAATTTGGTTCTCTTTCTTTTCAGGTATGTGCGGATAACTACTGTCATGGGTGTGTTAATCAAGGTAATGTGTTTTACCATTGTGAGCGGGAAGGGCCCAGAAAAAGGTAGGGAGTTTGGTATACTCATTCCAGAGATCAGCTAAGGACACCACCCCTCAGGAACTACCCACTCTAAAGGGAAAAGTAATATTTTGTATAAATATATATTAATATATATATATATATATATATATATATATATATATATATATATATATATAATATAATACACGTATGTATATAATCGAGGAACCTCTGTTGGATCCAAACTTAGATTACTTAAGGTCCGAATCGACATCCATAAAGCTGTCAGTTGTAGAACTGGCAGTGTACCTTCAAATACCGAATTTTGTAACATCGGATCTTGCCATTAAATGCAAACATTCAGTTCATATAAAGTTTGTTAAGGTTTCGGGCAGAGCCCAGTAAACAAACTTTTAACAATTAATTAATCACTGTTTGTTAAAAAAAAAAAAAAAAAAAAAAAAAAAAAAAAAAAAAAAAAAAAAAAACAAAAAAAAAAAAAAAAAAGAAGAACTTTTCCCCACGCTGGACACCCTTTTCAAGTCTTTATTTCCCGTGAACTATTAACTTATTGTGTGTGTGTGTGTGGTGGGGGGGGGGGGGTGGGGGGGGGGGGGGGGGATGGCGGCGGTTCCGTTCTTCCTCGACTTCATTCGGTTCACGTTTGCCAGGTACTTGTATTGCTCTTAGTCCGCTACCACTACTTATCAGTCCGGTCATATGTTAATGCTCAAAGTTACTGTCGGAGTCCCGAAAATGTCGGTCCCCGATCGTTTATTTATGTTCTTATACAGAAAACCTACCCATATTTATTCTTATGTACATTTTTATTCTGGCCGAAGCAATTTTATAAAGAAATCGGTTTGCACATCCGTGTTATTAGGAACAATACGCATATGTATACCTAAGTATATTGATTATGAAACAGATACAATTTAGAATGCAGGCAATAATCTGAAATATTCTGATTCCGTAACAGCCAGTGCATTGAGAGCGGTAAACGTATAACAAACAATGTGATCCTACTAACATTATAGTAATAATGTTAGGTATTTCCCATCTCTGTATTGCCACTGATATTATATTAACCTGGCTGGAAAACCATAGGAAATGGGAATAAAAGATAACAGGATAACAGTGCAATTTTTTCCTCATGTTTCTGGAAACAGTTATGCTGTCAGTTCGGTTTGCAGTCAAAAGTTGGGTTATTCCAATGATTTATAAAGAAATATAATTGAATCCAGGTTTACATAAATAAATAATATATAATGTGAAAATGCCTACCTGTATGTAGCAGTCCTTTTGAAGATTTCTTTCAACAATTACCGTATTACGACTTCATATATATATATATATATATATATATATATATATATATATATATATATACATACATACATACTATATATATATATATATATATATATATATATATATATGTGTGTGTGTGTGTGTCTGTGTGTGTGTGTATAATATATACATGCGTGTGCGCGTGCTTTTCCCATTAAGCCGTTTGCATAGACAATACCGGGTCAGGTGGAATCAAGACAACAGCTACATACTTTAACCCCTCAGAGGTATATCTGTATGTGCATATGTATAGGCCATGTTAGAACAATAAACGAAGACTAAACGTTTGTACCGCATGTGAGTTTTTCAGGTTTAACAAATGCTCAGGAAATGGACTATGCGGTCGCTAAAATAACCTTCTCTCAAATTTTAGTACCAGCTTGAACACACGAATATCTTTTATGTCTCCGGCTCTTATATATTTCGTATACTATTCGGTCCCAATTTTTAAGTAAGATATTTATATTGAACTGGACGTTCATCAAAGAGATATTCCTTTACCAGCCGAAAATACTTTTAGATGCATTTCATAATACCATACTTACTATTGCACTAAATCCAAAGAATTTTTTTTTTTGTAGTTATAGATGAATTCTAGTTATAAGACTTCAAAATGTAGCTTTTGAAGATACTATACCCCTAAAAATATTTCTTTGATTTCATTAACTGTTCATAAGGTAAACAACAGACTCGGGAGATATTCTCAATAATTTATGTTGGGATAAATAATGTACAGTAAATCTCGTTGGGACAAAATTGCCAAGGGAAGAGTTGTCGTGACATCATCTAGTGATAAGAGGGTTCGGGAGTGTAAGAAGGTGCAGGATTGTACGAAGGCTCAGGCTTATATGCAGGCTCGTGGTAGCTCTGGGGCTTGAAGGTGATGGGGGGCCCATATTCGTGCGGGTACTGGGCCTCTCCGTAGTAAGTAACCTCAGCTTTATAACCTCCATAGTGGTCGGCAACATAGGTCACCTGCAAATGAAAGTTGGAGTGGATATTAAAATGAAATGACATTTTTGCAGGAAAAAAAAAATCGTCAAAATGAAAATAAATGGAATTTAGATTGAGGTGATGTTCGCTGCTGTTATAAATTAGTAGAAAACTCACTGTTTGTTTGCGTCCGTCTGGTAGCTGAACGGTGTACGACCCCTTCACTGTTTGACCGTCGGATTCCTCTGTCTGACCGAAGTCTGTGCCAGCATATTCGTCTTGAACAGCGTACTGGTACTGGTAAGGCTGGGGTTCCTGATAATAAAAAAATAAATGGATTATTTTAAATGGAGCCGTTGTACAGGTTTATTGTCAATGTTCAAAATGATCTTATTGAAGATGAGAAGGATCAGTATGACCATTTGTTGTGTTTTTGTTTTCTTACCTCTTTGTATGTCTGATGGTGGGCAGGAGGCCCATAAGTATCGGAGGGAACAGACAAAGCCAGCCCCGCTAACACGAACAGAACAACAACCTATCGGAATGAGAGAGTGGAAGTTAACAATATTATTTTACTATGGTCTTTTATAGCTTTGACCATTTTTTGGCACCGACGAAGAGAAAAATTTCAGTTCCTATACTAAAGGAAAGAAGTTAAAACAGCAAGAGCATCTTCTTACCACTCCTACCTTCCTATACATGATGATTGTGCTATTTGCTGGAAAGTCAAGAAGAAAATGATGTCTAACGAGGGAGGAGTTGAGCTTTTATAGGAATGGCTTCGAAATTGCCGACCTTGATCATCACTAGGTGGTTTTCGAGAAGGTCCATTGACCCATATAGGTCTCCCTCGGGCGTTAGGGAGGAAAACAACCGCCCACAAATTCCCTTGAGTTCATTAGGGGCCATCGATGTGAAGTACGTGCTTGCTTGGGAGTCGCGCTATTTAAAAATGACCTAGCGGTTTCTTTGTTTCCTTCTTGTATTTCATATGGAATTTGCATTGGGAGTGGTACAATATTTTGCTCTCTCTCTCTCTCTCTCTCTCTCTCTCTCTCTCTCTCTCTCTCTCTCTCTCTCTCTCTCTCTCTCTCTCTCTCTCTCTCTCTCTCTCTGCAGGGCTACGTTTTATTTTGTATTTTTAAGATGTTCAATCAGGTTGTTGTATATAGTAAACTGTAAGTAGTTTGAAATGTAACATATGCATTGAAATACATTTTATCCTTTGTTAGCTAATGTAAATATTGGAAATAAACCTTATTATTATTATTATTATTATTATTATTATTATTATTACTCTCTTCGAAGCAAAGAATTCCTCTCTCTCTCTCTCTCTCTCTCTCTCTCTCTCTCTCTCTCTCTCTCTCTCTCTCTCTCATAAAAAATATGTTTGCATGCTTTCATATTGAAGTTCTTAGATGAAACATGTGAAGCATGTTCCATATGTAATTCTCATTTTGCCTTACCTGCGCACATGATGGGGCGTGAGAGCGTTCAGTTGACGTATGAATGTCAAAGAGTCCGTGGGAATGCATTTACAAACTCGATTCCATTTCATTTACGTATGCGCTATATTGAAATTTATTTTGGTACGATCGGCGTTTGCTTTAACATTTAGTAAGATCGATGGAGGTGGAAATACATTTCAAATTAGTTTTCTGTTTGATATGGTCATTGCACAATATTTTTAACGCTATTTATTTTTGTTCATTTGTGTTTTGAGCTGAAATGTTTAATTGCAAAGAATTTGCACCATGAACAATAAATAACTTTCAGTGCATTATTCTGAATAATTTCTACATTTGACATGTCCCATTATGCCACAATGACCTCTTTTACTCTTAGATTTCCTTACAATTTCGGAATCTCTTATTATTATAAGCATTGAATCACACCGAAACTATATGGGTGCAAAGAAATGGAGAAGCGAAGAGGTATTTGTGGCCTAGTATTAAATGTACATGTATCACACTTATTCATTATTTTTTTTTTCTATCACAGTCATCCTATTTGACTGGTTGTTTTTATAGTGTGGGGTTCCAGGTTGCATCCTACCTCCTTAGGAATCCATCGCTGTTCTTACTGTGTGTGCTGTTTCCAGGAACACACTCTTCTTCATAAATCCTGGAGCTACTTCAGCATCTAGTTTATCCAGGTTCCTTTTCAGGGATCTTGGGATCGTACCTAGTGTCCATATTATTATTATTATTATTATTATTATTATTATTATTATTATTATTATTATTATTATTATTATTATTATTATTATTATTATTGGTAAAGAATATTGCAGCAGAGTAACCTTCATCGAGTTTTTAATATTTTTTTATTTTTTCGTATTGTTGGTAAATGCCTCTCTTGAAAACTTTGAATCTATCAGGAATTTTGATTTTCTTTGCTGAAAATAGTCACTATTAATAACTTGTTTGCAAACTTTTATTTTTGTCCGTTGAGACTATGTTGGATTTTCTTTGTTAGAAGTTTTCCGTAAAGATTTGACATTGTCTTTGTGTAGATAAATAATAGTGATATAGGAAGGTAACCTCCCATATGTAATTACAGAGTTAATTTTTTTTTATAAAAGTTTTCAATTTTGAAAGTCAAAATATGGGAATAACTTATATATCAAATAATTTTAGTTTTCTTCATTGAAAATAATTTGAATTACCAGAAAAACAGGGGGATCAGGACCCCAGCTCTTCTCTCTCTCTCTCTCTCTCTCTCTCTTTGGTAACAATGAGAGGCTCCAGCAGTTTCCGTTTTGGCAGGATGCTCTCAAAGAGGCCCATAGAATAGATCCGCCCTTCAAAGGGAGCTTTGTAACAACGTTGTAATTATATGCAAATGTGCCCTGACTTCGCTGAAGTTTTTCCTTCGATATTTCATTTCACTCTTTCAGATATTTTGGACGCAAATAGAGTAACAAAAGGAAACGCTTATAATGTTCCGTACCCCTATTCTTTTACAGCAGCCACCATTTTACCGAATAAATATTTTTTTGTAAATGGTTTCGTGACTATTTATGTGTGTGTATATACACACGCACACGCACATATACACACATATATATATTACATATATATATTATTATATATATATATATATATATATATATATATATATATATTTATATATATTTAGTATATAATCATATACCTGCGCTTAAAAAAAAAAAACTTGTTCCATTGTTAATATCTCTCTCTCTCTCTCTCTCTCTCTCTCTTCTCTCTCTCTCTCTCTCGTCTCGTCTCTCATTCTCTCCTCTCTCTCTCTCTCCGGTAAGCCATTAACCTGACAGTTTTTGATCTCATTGTAGTTCGATCTTTGAAGGGTGTGTAGTTCGTATTTAGATATACGTTCATAATATTATTTTGACTGTTGTATTCAAATGGGTATTTCTGTATACAAGGATTAAAATATACATGTTTTATCATACATTATTTATTTTTATTTTTGTGATAATAATTATAAAGTAAAAAAAAAAAAAAATGCGGCTTTAGAGTATAGTTTTCTAATACATTAGTTTACGAAGAGTTTTTAGGTAGTTATCCTAATTTATATATATATATATATAATATATATATATATATATATATATATATATATATTTGCTTGTATGTACGTATGTATATGTGTGTGTTTGCTTGTTTTTGTATAAAAGCAAAACAGTTTATATTTGACCATCCTTTTATGCAAAATTTAAATGGGCGTAAATATAAACTGAAATCTCAAAGAAATTTGGTGTCGTGTATTTTATTTGTTTGTGTTTTAAATTTCTTTATGAATTCGGTCACATATTATTACACTTTAAATCCCTTATGGTTCTGTAAATATTTTCACACTTTAATTATTTTCTTTTCACGTATATTTTTTTTATTTTGTTTTGTCCTTGTTTATATGCCGGTGCAGAACAGAAAATAAATTTGTCAGCAGATGGGACTCTGAATGGCATTGCCAGCTTTTAGGCAAATAGTTAACGCTTGCCCCACTGGCGGTCATACATATTTGGAATTGCTCTGCAAAAATAACCGTAGATTGCAACCACCAATGTATCGCGGACATTAATTGAGTCGAATATATATGTTTACTGATGGCATCAAGAACTACAGGTAAAATGAACGTTATTGATTATAACGGGGGCGATGGTAGCAATGATTAGCCTAATATTTTCTAATCTGTCTCTCGACGGTTTACAAGCCTAGGCCAACGAGTTAAGGGCTTTATTACCATACCCTGGCAACTTACGAATCAACGATAATGGAACACAGAAACATATTGGTTGCGGCTGCAGTCATCAGTGCATAGTCTAGCCTTGGAGGAATAATGGTCTAGCCCTTTGGTTCTTATTGCTAGTCTTGTACCTAGAGTGATTGTCGTCATTTTTAGAACCTATTCCCTGCATTTAATACAGAAAATGTACATAAATACTGTTTTTGGGGATATACATCAGATACAAGGACTGTGTATGACGATTATCTTTTCCGAAAGCCAAAAATTTTTTTAAAGGTAATTCCTTAATACTACTATGACCCATTTTATCGAATCTGGTGGTAATTTGAATGCCGAACGGACGAAAGACCTATTCTTATATTTGTATGGTAAAGATGATGAAAGACTAACCCCTTCACAAGACTTCGAAGTTTTGCCATTTTTCTTTAATAATCTTATTTCCAACAGATGCAATTCAGTGAAGTTTCATTGCTGTTTTGGTTCTAGGCATTCTTGGTGTGAAATGCGCGGGTTTTGGAGATAAGTTCAGTAAATGAAGTAACTTGAATATGTTTTGTTATAAAGTAAATGAAGTAACTTTAACACATCTTGACACAATTTGATGAGGATTCAACTTTCAAGAATTTATAATATGAGATTGTAGACTAAGCTATATACTATATATATATATAAATATATATATATATATATATATATATATATATATATATATATATATATATATATATATATATGTATAGATATATATATATATATATAAATACATATAGATATTAGATATTATATGTATATATATATATACGTATATATTATATATATATATATATATATATATATATATATATATATATATATATATATATGTGTGTGGTATATACGGGGTGTGTTTCGAAATTAGAGCCCCCCCCTCTACAGCATAAACTAAAATTGATATGGACAAAAAAAAAAAGTAATTCTGAACAGGTATTTATTTAAGGTTCTCTCTGAGTATTTAATATTTTGTGAGGTCTCCATCTGCCTGTACCTCAGCCTGCATTCTTGAGGGGTATGATTTCAGCAAATTGCAAAAAAGCTGAGACTCAAACTCCATTTCACTGTGCGCACTTCAACACGAACCTTTAAGATACTACCAATGTTTTCACACATATTAAGGTCAGGGGAGCTACCTGGAAATTCACTTGACGAGAAGAAATCGATACCACTGTTTCGAAGCAGCTCCTGTGTCTCAAGAGCCTTGAAACATGGTGCCTTATCATGCAAAAATGTGACTTCTTCAACAGATAACACATTTTCAGGATCTTTGAGGAAAGGAAATACTCCACCAGTAAGTACAGTTCTCTGAAGTATTCGCCACTCCATGACTGTCCTTTTTTCTTGATGACCCACATTAACCATTTGGCTGTGAATCAGAAACATTCCCAAACATTCAAGAAATTTCACAACTTGGCAATAGCACACGTCATCGCTGATATCATCCAACTTTGCAGCCCAAATGATGTCATTTTTATGATTTGGCTTCCTGACTGTGTAAATGAAGAATTCATTTGATTTGGCAGCATGGAGAAAGTCTGCTTCATCCCAATTTTTAAGAAATGAACCACAAAACCAAGCATGGTCTTCTCTCTGTTGCTGAGTGATGTTGGGCTTGCTGATAACATGAAATGGCTTGATACCAGATTTTTTCAACTCACGATATACAGCACTATAACTTCTCTTCTTTCCCCTTTTTGTTTCTAGTTCAAGCGCCAATTTACGCAAAGACTTTCTTGGTCTACCCACTGCCTCAGCTATGATGTCTTTTGACTCCTGAGAAAGGACTTCAGGCCTTCCAAGATTCTCACTTTTTTCGCGATGACAGTCATGTGGATTTTTGTTCCAGTTTCTTTTAACAAAGGATTAATCTCTTTTAATGTATTTGGCCATCCAGGAACGTGAAATGAAGGTTATAGCCCGGGTTCGGTCAATCCATCTAATTTCCTCCGAGTCGTTAGCCATGGCTGTATCTAACTCTGTCACTCAGTCTGAAAATACAAGAAATGTTAAATGAAAAATTGCTTAATAGAAACTTAAGATAATGTACTTGGAGAGAGGCTATAATAAAAAATTCATAAATTTCCATTTGTTCTAATTTTGAAACACCCGATATATATATATATATATATATATATATATATATATATATATATATATATATATATACTATATAATATATACAGTTATTGAAATGTAACCAGAATTGCTACGTTAAGTAATTTGCGGATTACATGAGGTCCGAAACAAATTCTCGACCTTGTTTAATAAAAATGGATTATTGCGTATGGAAAACTGATACACAGTTCATGGTGGGTTATAGAATAAAAATAATAGAAAACACCGATTTGCAAAAGATTATTAGCAAAAGATTCCTAATAAATTTTAAGATACCTCTTCATTCCATTTAGAAAATGAATGTAGGATGACCGAGGGATATAAAAATAATTGCAAGACATTGGTATATTTGGATGGATGAAATTGAATCATGAGCAATCAATCAGTAGGTCCAAATTAGCTAAGGGTCAGTACACTAACCTGCGCCAGCCGGATCAGACCCTAAAATTCGATACCTTACAAAGCATAATTCTAGAAGAGCATTTTATGTGGAAAATACAGGAAGGAAAACCAGCAATATCAATATAATTCACAAGTAAATAGATGAGTAAATATACAGATGAATTGATAAACTACAATGTAATCCAGAAAAACTATGCAGTGCCTCAGTGGCGTAGTAGGTATGATCTTTGCCTGCCACCTCGATGGCCGCGAGTACGATTCTCGGGCTTTCCATTGAGGGGTCAAAGATGTGTATTTCTGGTGACAGAAGTGCACTCTCGACGTGGTTCGGAAGTCACGTAAAGCCGTTGGTCCCGTTGCTGAATAATCACTAGTTCCATGCAACGTAATAATGCCATCCAAAAAAACAAACAATCAAACAAACAGAAACACTATGGCAGTTAAAGTGGTATATAGAATGCAAAGAAAGTGTTTGGTCTCAAGCAATATAAGGGAATGTTTTCAAATATAGCCTGGAAATTATTTCCTATTTTAGAATAGCTGTTAACAGCCTGCATTCTGCAGCTATTTCTTGATGTTCATCTGATTTGCCTCGTGGCGGGGGCGTGGATCGAAAGCTTTTACGGGCAGTAGGGACACCAAGATTCTCGCTGTATAATAACTGTTCTATTTTCAGTTGAGGGTTGTCATTTTGTGTTTTTTATTTTTTGCTTTGTATTGGTGAAATATATTGTTTTCGTTGTTAGTTTTATTGCCAAATGTTTACCTAATTTGTGAGTTTCCTAAGCGTTTTCTATGTTGTAGATTTAGTATGTTATAGTTTTGTAACTTCAATGTGAGATGTACATCAAGTGTACTTATATATATATATAGATATATATATATATATATATATATATATATATATATATATATATATATATATATATATTACAAATACAAACAAACACAGACACATATATGGTATATATTTATGTGAATATATATATATATATATATTCTGTATTTAAAATAATATATATATAGATAATATTATATATATATGATATATATATTATATATATATATATATATATATATATATATATATTATATATTATACATATATAATATATATAATTACACATACAAACAAACGCGATCGCGCGGGTTGCAGCCACTAACGTCCCGTGATAAGTGAAGTTGTGATCACCGGTGTCAAATGGCCCAAGGCGATGCTGCTACCTCGTATCTTCCTTGAGAGAAAAGGAACTGGATATGTATTCTTCATGAGAGCATTCGTGTATTTGTTGCAGTTTAGTGGCGCGGTTGTGAAAAGATTGGAACCATTTACAGGTTTACAGGGAGAGTAAAAGTATATCTGTGACGCAAATTAAGGTGAAAAAGAGAAAGTGTCTCGCTCCTTTTGACGTAGAAATATTGTACGCAAAAATTAGAGCGAAAATGAAAGCTGTAATTGTACAAACAGTTGTTACACATGAAATCGAGTAAGTTACATTATTCTTTTAACGATGATGCACATGATTTTCAGTTATCATGTGTATCATCTTTTCTGTATATCACAAAGGTTTATTTGTAGTTTTTTGCATTTATCTTTCATATGCCTGTTACTCAGTTTGTATTTTCTTGCTTTGGCCAACATAGTCTTTAAATAGAGATCCTTACATTTTCCTTTTTTTATATATAAGCAAAAGCCACGAGTAGACTGTACAGAATGACGGACAGAGGTCAAGTGGTTTTTTTGTATGAAACCAGAGGAGTTGTACTAATTGAATGGTTTTCTTACTCTCGTGGTTTTGTTTAACGAAGACAACAAAATCCATTTTAGTTATATACTTATTTCCACAGTCATTTTTTGTTGGTCTCTCTCTCTCTCTCTCTCTCTCTCTCTCTCTGTATATATATAGTATATATGTATATAGATACAAACACACACACGCACACACACACACAGCACACACACACACATATATATATATATATGTATATATATAATATAATATTTTTATATATATATATATATATATATTTTATATATATCACTCGTGTTGAAATTATTTGTCACTTTTTAACCAAACTGGCTTTAGCTTATTTTAGGAACAGTTCAGCGCTCGACTACCAATTCGATGGTCCGAAGTTCGATTCTCTGCTCGGCCAACGCGGAATGAGAGGTATTTATTTATGGTGATAGAAATTGATTTCTCGATATAATGTGGTTCGGATCCCGCAATAAGCTGTAGGTCCCGTTGCTAGGTGACCAATTGGTTCCTAGCCACGTAAAAAATATCTAATCCTTCAGTCCAGCCCTAGAAAACTGTTAATCAGCTCATTGGTCTGATAAAACAGATACACTTAAGGACCAGTTCATCTTTTGTAATTTACTAAAATGTTTCGAGTGTAGATTATTCAAATGACGCAAGACAAAAAGTCCAGACTAGTCTCGGATTTTTATTGGACGGAGAATCGTGAATATGAATATTTTGGCCTGGGCCCTTATAGGACGAGGTGGGTAGGAAGGATGGTTGACAGTCGCCAAAAGTCTTTGGCCTGAAAGTAACCCGGATTCCTTGGCACGAGGATACTGGGTTTCACCTCAAAATGTGACCTCAGCTTTGGTGTCATTCTTCGTGGTTGGGTGCATTCGTATCTTGAATTGAAACGTGAAATGAAGCTATAAGCTGTTTTTGTCACACTGTGATTTTTCATTTGCTTTTTAGCGTTTTACGGTTTGAAAAGTAAAATCGAGCATTTGAGGTAGAATTTTAGGAATTTATTGCTACATACCAAACTGAATTTCTATTATTCAAATTATCAGTTCATTCTGTAAAATTAATGTCTGTTTTGAGGCCAAATTGAAAAATGGCTGTTATATTATCCCATGAAATTGAATTTCAGTCCCAAAATTTTTCCGGTTAAAAAAAGTAGTTAGTTTTCATAAAAAAAGAAGGTAAAAATAACATTTCTTTCAAGTGGAAAACAAAGCAACGAGAGTTTTACCATCTGTTTGTAGTTGACTATCAAGAACCTTGTGTCCGAAATCGGCCACTGAAAATTGGCTCTCAGATCCTGTATTCGAACTCGTACGGGACACAACTCTGCCATCGAGAAACAAAATGGTTCATTTAGTATCTTTCGAAGTTTCTTTACTGGTCTGCTGAAAACATTTGTTTAAATATTGCTAGCCGTATTTCATGAGTTTTACTGTCATTATTATATCATGGTAGAGTAGGTACCATGAAGTTTGAAATTATGAGTTAATTGAATTTTTATTTGCGTTGACTTGTGAATATTTGCACACTTTGTTACTATCATTCATCTTGAAATATAGGTGCAATGTATACTGCTTGTTCACACAGTTTTTCACATGGTCCAAGCGGAGATTTAAAAAATCCGTCATACGGAGTTCTGGCTTTCATAGGATACTATACAATGAAGTTTAGTCACATCTTGAAATGATTAGTGTGAATGTATCTATCATTACGCATAATTACGAAGCCAGATATTTTGCTTTCATTTCTTGATCTTGAATGTGTATGTATTAGTACATGTGTGTGTATATATATACACATATATGTGCGTAAATAGGTAAATAGATAGATAGATGGATTTACATTTGAATTCACTCTACGATGGGAATATCTATTCAGATGTCAAGAGACATCAGTAGGAATGATGTCACGTTATTCCGAGCGTAAGTTAATTTGATCACGGGTTATTTTTGGAATATTACACCACACACACACACACACACACACACATATATATATATATATATACATATATATATATATATATATATATATATATATATTCATACGTATATCATTGAATCGTACATCCATTTTGTATGTATAATACATTTATTCATATATCCATCTCGTATGGCAGTTATAATGCATGCACTTTTGACAACGAAAGAATTTACGTACTTTTGATTTAACTGGTAATTATACCATTTCTGATGTAATGAATTATTTTACATAATATTGTTTAAATAATGTTGCTAAATGAATTTTTAATTATAATGAAAAGTTGCTATCGTCTCTGTTATTAGGGATTTACATATTGTAGACAAAATTTTTCTGGCATTTTTTCATAATTGTATTTGTGCTGTTGAAAATTTCATTTTATTCAGATATTTTTTTCTGGCCCGGTTTTGTAATACTGCTAAATTTATTTTTTGAGTCTGTGATATATGGGAAGTAATTTGAAGCAATTACATAAATACGTAGGTTTCTATTTTCACATATATATACGAGTACAACAGAAATTTAGAAAAATATGCATTTCAGTCGAAATATGCGTTCTAATTTTTCTTTTAGACATAAATCTAATAATTATTAGCAAAATAGATTGTATTATATATATATATATATATATATATATATATATATTTTATATATATCTATCTATCTATATATATATATATATATATATATATATATATATATATATTATATTATATTATATATATATGCAAATGCATTCTTACGTGTGTGTATGTTTGTATTTTTTTCCTTTGTGCATGTAATGAACTCAAATATAACCTTTCTTTATACTTAACGCAATTCTAAGCTTAATATTGCGTATAGTATTTATAAGAGTACATTAAAATGGAAAGTCAATGTTCATTATCGTAAAGAGTTAGACGAGTATTGTTAGTAATGTGAATCTCTCTTCTCTTTGCTTCTTCTGAAGTGTTTTGCGTAATTTTAAAAATTTTACTTCTTCATGCGAATCTGTGAAATATATCTAAATTAAGAAGTATTGAGAAATAAGAGAAAATTTGAATGTTTTGTCTTAATTAAGAAAGGTTGAAAAATAAGAGAAAGTTTGAATGTTTATTTTTATTCATAAAAATAAACGTTATGGTTATCGTGTACAGAAAATTTATCAGCAAGGTATCTGTATCATATCCACCTTGCTATTAAAAATAAAAAGGACGCGTTTCATAGGATATGTCCGGTTAGTAGGATCAAGGTGCAATGAGTGAGTAGGATGCTGATAGGTTGTGAGAGAATTGCGGTTCACCATAAACCTTGAGTTAGAAGGTTGCTGGCGTTCCATATTGCTGTGATATCTAATGCTCTATTACGGGAGATTCCTTTGAAAGAAGAAAAACATTGCAGACTTCCTTAAAGACGAATTTTCTTATCAGATGATCTCAGAGGCGAGGAAGAAACCTTTTGCATTATGGAAAAATGGTTCAGTGTTTTGAGGTTTATCCGTCACTTGGAGAAAAGACGGGTATTAGTTTATTTTAAAAAATGCATAAATCAGCATTTTTCGGAAGAAGGAAGAGATGAACATCGAGACAGAGCAGGCGAGATTCACTGGGAAAGGTGATAGAGCAGAAATGCTTTAATATTCAGGAAAGGCGAAAGTTCTTGCAGGATGTGAGTTAAGAAAGGCGTTTTGCGCTTACGAGTGAACGATCTGCTGACAACACTTTTGTGCTAACGGCTCTTTTGGAATTATTTTGCAGTGTAGGATTATTCTTTATATCAGGATCTGAAAGACGAAGGTAGAATTTTTTTATAATAGAATAGAATCCCAACTAAGAATAATGTAAATATTGCCAATTTACATTGTTCAGTCGTTTCAATAAATTCTTCCCATATGAAAGATCAGGAAGGCATTTGATGTTGATGTAAGTCTTCTAATTATGTCACATATGAATGGTGATTTCCTGTATTTGAGTTTACCAGTACAGCTAAGCCAGCGCCGTGCTACGGTTTCCCTTTATTTTCTACGACAGGACTTGGCTCCAAATGAGGCGAATTTCAGTCCCAATTTGTGCTGCCAATTCTCATTGATTTGAGAGAAGCCGAAACGACGCCTCGTTGTTATGTGTAGTAGGTTCCCTCGCCTGGAATATTTAGTTGTGGGATACTTAGGGTATTAATTATGAGTGGATAGGAATGGGCTACTGTTATTGCTTTCATTTTTAATTCATGCGGGAATAACGTGAATTTTTAAATCATAGACTAAGTGATGTTATGTGTGCTATTTATTTTAGAACATTTGCGGGGAATGTTGTAATTTCGAGGGAATTAAAGGTAAACTCTCAATTACAACGTAGGCCTTACGAACTCTTATATTTTGCAGACGAATATTTTAAGAACACTCATGAGATTGAGTTTCACTTCCGTCTAGGTATGTGCCTCGCTAGCTTGATTTTAGAGAACATGTATTCACGAATAGAGCTCGAATGTATGAGCACAACGATATGATGACAGGATTAGAGCCTGGAGTTAGTATTTCGGCTCTTTAGGGAAACATTTTGTCCTTAATGACTGAAGAAGATTATGCTCGTATTGTTAAAATGTGAACCGGTACTTCCACATACTAAAAACGGAACTGAAAACGGATTAGAAATGATTAAAAATACGTCAATTGGAGTTTTCCGGAAGAAGGAAGAGATGAACATCGAGAGGGTGATGGTGAGATACACTGGGAAAGGTGATAGAACAGAAATGCCTTAATATCCAGGAAAGATGAAAATTCGTGCAGGATGTGAGTCGAGTCAGGAGTAATGTGTTGCAAGTGAACGTTCTGTTGTGCTAACGCCTCTTGCTGAAGTATTCCGCATATGTGGATTTTTCTTGATATCAGAATCTAAAAGATGAAGGTGGAGTTTGTTAAAAATAATTATCTCGAGGAAGTGTAGTGTATAATTCATGAAATAGAATCCAAAGAGAAAAGTTAATAAAACAAAATTACAGATTTTTCAATCGTTTCAGTAAATTCTTGTCCACATCAAAGATTAGGAAGTGGCTGAAGTTCATTTTATTCTTTTAATATGGCCACACATGAATGATTGTGTTGATTTAATGTAGGAAAATATGCTAACGAGTTAAGAGATGGAGAAGAATGGTTCATTTGTTTTAGAATAACGTGCTTACCTACGGAAAGTTTAGACGATCGTCGTGACTGTAAAGACAGCACACTGGCCTAAAAATAGATTCAAATGATAGTCAGTGACGTGAGAGTGATGCCTAGCACGAACTTTTTGAGGCTTGGCCATTGTCGAAATGAGAATAAGTGTTGTAGGATAGGTCGTCAGTCAAAGTTATTAAATATTCACGCACCGATAAAGGGAGGGATTTGGAACTGAATTTTCTGTAAGCTTGGATCTTGAGTTAGGATCCCATAATCATTTCGAAATATTATATTTTTCTGTTGGAGCTTTGCTCATCAACAAAGTTAATTTTTTGCTAATATCAGTCACCTGGAAATCTAAATGATCAGATGCATTACGTTCAATAATTCTAGCTGCGTTTGTCTGTTTTATTGGCCGTTACGATTTTTTCTGTCTGATTATTATTTTTTGTGATGTGTCCTGGCTGGTCATTTTTGTAAAAAAAAAAATTCCTAGCTCTTTTGTTCAATTATTTTACGAATTCAAACTTGGAATAAATATCTATCAGAATGATATACATCCATGAGGAAATATTTTGTATAAAACAATCTTGTTTGCGACCAATGTAAGTTGAAGATCTATACCTGCAACGAGTTGCAAACAAACCCAAAGTAATATATGGACTGTATACATATATATGTTCCTCAACATAAAATGTATGTTTATCCATTGAAAAATAAATATTTTGTGAAGACCACAATCATGATTAACAGGTTAGTCGATGAAGTCATTTTGAAATTACAGCGTAACCTGGCTGTTGAGAACATCTTCGGTCATGGGAGTCGCTCTAGTATATGTCAGGGGAACATTCGTGATCCGAGAGCATCTTTTATTTAAGATTCTCTCTCTCTCTCTCTCTCTCTCTCTCTCTCTAACAGGAAGAACCAGAAATTTTGTCAGTAACAGCAACCCCAATTGAGCAGTTTCAATAAGTTTAATATCGCAACAATTCATCGATTCCGTAACTCAGTCATAGGATTCTATGTTTGTATTTCGTAATTGAAAAGTAGAAGTTCAGTTCATGCCTGGTAGATTGTTGTATTGAGGTATTCAATGTTGACTTTTTCTTTCAAAAAAAAAAAAAAAAAATCAGTCCACATTATGCACGTAAATATGGAAATGAAAACAATTTATTGGAAATACGCATTTCCAACACGGAAGTATTTTCAGTCTACTTTGGGTACATTTTACAAAATATATGTGATTTGCTGGTTTAAAAACAGTATAGAGAACTGCACCGAACCTCCAATGATATATTGCATGTTGAGAACACGATAGCCTCATTAAAATCTATGGCATATAAATAACATAGTGAATAAAATTTCCCTATGGTTTTTTGGGCAAATGGGCGGCAGGATTACCAGTAATCTTACATAATGGTCGATACACTGGTATATTTG
Organism: Macrobrachium nipponense; assembly: GCF_015104395.2. NCBI lineage: Eukaryota > Metazoa > Arthropoda > Malacostraca > Decapoda > Palaemonidae > Macrobrachium > Macrobrachium nipponense. Next base: position 8,972,742 of record NC_087217.1, read on the forward strand.
TAAACTGGCCAGAAATATTATATCATTATGCAAAAATCGTATATTTGCATTTTTGTTAAATGTGCCTTTTTATTTCAATAGTCCTGACGCAGCTTTTTATCCCCACACTTTGAAGAGATTGTGTAAAATGCACTTAGTAAATATAATGTATACATACAAAACTCTCTGTCTGCGAAAGCCAATGTCAGTTTTGGTGATACATTTTAAGTTTTTAATGGAGTCATTTTTGCTGTTTTAACCGGATAATAGGGTATACTTATGAATTTTCTTTAAAGGCTCTGACATTCCGGCATCGATCGAGTGTTGGCAACTTGTAGGAAATATTGTGCGTCGTTAAGCTCTCGACAAAAATTGTGATAGATAATGATCGACATTCCAGTCACCGCTTCATACAAAGTGTGTTCCAAGATCCTTTAACTTGTCTTGTTAGCCACCCATGTCACTTAAAGGATACAAAAAGATTAATCCTCATTAAGGAAGGTTAAAGGAAAAGGGAATGAAGCCTAGGTATATATATATATATATTTAGATCAGTCTTCGAATATATTATCGTTATATTGTGTAGAATATTCAGCGATCAGCAAAAAGTTCCGTATACATTTTGCTTTTAAAAATAGGAAGGACGCGGCCGGTAGGATGGCGCAGGTTGATATGATGGAGCTGGTTCATAGGAAGGAGCAGGTTGGTAAGAAGGCCGTGGCTCACCATAAGCTTGGGGTTTGAAGGTCACCGGAGGTCCGTATTCCTGTGGGTACTGAGCCTCGCCATAATAGGTGACCTCCGCTTGGTATCCGCCGTAGTGGTCTGCTACGTAAGTTACCTTTAAAATGACGGAGGAAAAAAAAAAAAGAAAAAAAAGACGGTTACACACTCCATTATCCATTCTGTATCGTTGGATTGCTATGTATTTTTAACACGAATGCGGGAGCCATATACAGTAAGTTTTAATGCATTTCTTTAATTGCTCATGGGATCTTACGTATGTGATTAGAAATGCGTATTAGTCGAGCTGCGGCCTAAGTTGGAAAAACAAGATGAGACAAGCCATCAGGGACAGCTGTCTCTTAAAAAATTAAAGGGATAAAGACCAAACTTTATAAAGAAATAAGGGAGAGACAAACAATCAAGATTGGACAATTCAACTTTGGAAAGAAACCCATGTGAGCCTGCTCAGTAAATAGCATTTTTTTTCTACCCTTACATAATTTGGTCCCAGCTGGAACAGAACTTTGTGGCTACTGTCATATATATCCAGATGAAAGGCATGCACTGCTGCTACTGATGCCCCTGATAATAATAGTAATAATAATGATAATGATAATGTTGGTACTTTATTGATTTAGCTACTTACTGTCTGCTTGCGGCCATCAGGAAGTTGAACAGTATAGGATCCCTTGACGGTGTTGCCATCGGATTCTTCTGTTTGTCCGAAATCGGCCCCGGCGTATTCGTCTTTAACGCCGTACGCGAACTGATATGGTTTTGGTTCCTGTAAGAGAAGAAGGGACATTTCATAGCGTTCGCATACAAACATACGTGGACATAAATATTTTATGTTGTATAAATATAGGAGTATTTATATATGTGTATTCAGACAACACATGTATATTCAAAAGCTCATTTTAGGAATTTACGTCAGTTCCAGTAGCCCTTGTAACTCAATGAAGTAGTTATCTGAATAAAAGATTGTTGACTGACCTCTTTGTAGACTGGTTGATGTCTTTGCTGGCCATACGAATCCAATGGGGCTGCGATGGCTATACCCGCTAGCAACGTGGATACAAATACTGCTGTTGCCTGGAAGAAGAATTCAATATACGATACCATAGTCATAAACCAGTATTATAGTAGATTCTGTCATTTCAGTGAGACATGATTATTAAAATGATAAGAACACTTTTTATGATTGTGGGAAGCTCGGAAATCTCACCCTAGGAACCATGTTTTCGAAATTTCTTGCGAAAGGTGCGGAAGAAACGAAGAATGAAGAGGGAATGATGGCGGCGTATCGGCGAGTGGCTCTTATATAGGAAAGCGTTGGAACGTCTTGACCTTGGTTAGTGATGAACCCATGTCAGAAATGAGGCCTCCCGGCGTGGGCGGGTTACGAAAAAAGAATAGGTGGGTCCTGCAGACTTATTATGCCATCAAAAACCGGAGCTCCCTGACCTGAGGCACTTCATATTTATTCCTGATTCTGTAACACGTCTGCTTGTGTTTGAAAAAGAATAATGAGAAATGCATTTTTAAGTTGTACTTTCGTGGTTAAATGAGCATGAGAAGTTTTCGTATGTGTGAATTCACATAGCGAAAAATGGAAAGGGAAGCTCTGATTGTTGCAAGAAATTCATTTTAATTTTCTTTTGAAAATGATAGTTTAACGGACTATTGTCTGTGTTTTGCAGTAATAAGCAATAAAACATTGTGTTTTTTGAAAGGAAGTAACGTTTTCTGAGAAATGATTACTGTAACTTAAAAGTTTTTTATATCATAGACTAAAATTTTGCTTCTCCTATTTGCACTTATCTACTTTTCATGAAAATGAAATTTGAATCACTTTTCATTCTTGCGCGATTTCTTGAAAAGTTGGTATCAGATGGTAAAATCCAAATAAATAATCTTGTTCCATAAGACTAAGTTCGAGGCCATTTTGATATACCTAAAGTGAGAATAGAGGATACTAAACAATAAAACGGTAGTCTGAGTTATAGGTGAAAGCAGATAAAATAATGCTAAATAATGGAACGGAACAATTCTGTACATATTCTAGCTGACCAACCCGACACTGCCTGGAAAAACTGAATGACAACTAATAAACTCTCTCTCTCTCTCTCTCTCTCTCTCTCTCTCTCTCTCTCTCTCCTGTTAAGATAGTTACTTTAGTTAAATTGCCCAGCATTTTTGACATTTTATATTTCACCCCTTCTCACCCCCTATTCCTATTGAGGCTGAACTTGGACTTAAAGGGCATCGGGAGTGTCACTATTAATATCGGCAACCTCGAAAACTGTAGATTAGACGCTAATATCTGTCATTTTTTACATTTTATTTTTCACCCATTCTCAGCCCCCTTCATATTGGGGCTGAACTTGGAATTAAAGGGCATCTGGAGAGTCACTATTCATCTCAGCAACTCAAAAACTATGGATTAAACACATGTCTCTCTTTTTCAGTTATTTTTTACGTGTCACCCCCATTCCCACCCCTACCATCCTGTTTGTTGTTAGTGATTCTACCCCCCCCCCCCCCCCCCCCCCACCCCCCCCCCCCCCCAGTATTCATTTCTAAATAGTTAGTCATATGTATACCAAGTGTGGTTGAAATAGCTCGGTTCGTTTCAGAGTTATGCTGGAACACACAAACACACACATCCATTATTTATTTACTTGTTTATTTATTTATTTTGCTGCATGATCGTGCCTACTTGTATAAATAGTAGTAGACGTTGCTGAAGTTAGGGTATATTTAATTTTATTTCCTTTTGATAAAGCATACTGTATTTTTAAATTTTCATTTCTAGTGTTCGTAAATCTCTATGGCACTGACGGCTTTTCTTCTTACTTTCATTCATTTTATTGTGGCAGAAAGGTTATTCCTTTGGTTTCTTTTTTTTTCGAGCCGCTGATAGGATATCTCTTCCTATGCTTACGAATGTCTCACACTTGAGACTGGAATAGCACTGATGTCTGGAATCGGCTCTTGAGGGAATTGCCAGCGAAGCCTCAAGATTCCTATATGTTTCCGTCGATTTATTTTGTGTGTGTGTGTGTGTGTGTGTGTTGTGTGGACATCTTTGGCAGGTGTCGATATTGACGTTTTTCCTTTGGAAATACTGATAAATTGCGGAGCTTCGTTCTTGAAATGTAACATTTAAGTTAAAATTTGCCCAAGATTATTTGTACTTGCGTGTGTTCATTTCATTTTCATCATCTTAAAATTAACTCCTGCCTTTATTGTATTGCTTTGCAGCTTTTGAGATGTAGATGACCACTATTACTAACATGCCAGTTGTAAATTGTAACCAGCTAAAAACGACATGAAAGAATTGTAGATCATTTAGAGTAAATTCAAAGTTCAAAATTCTGGTCGGATTGGATTATTTACATAGAAGTAAAAATTGTCAACAGGAATGGAAGAGTAATTCTGGAATGTATTAAGAAATTTCAGAGCTAATGACAAACAAAGTATCTCAGGAGCCATCTCTTCCGAGATATGGTTCAAAAACTTACCATTTCCGCACTCTGATTGTGAAAGTGGTAATAGGTGACTGTGATGTCATTAAAGAACGTCCTGAATTTGTGAAATTGCCTTATGATTGTTCAGTGATAGGATAGTTAGTTTTGTAGATTTGAAGACTTTTTTTTCATATTGTTTGATTGCTATACGAGTAATTGTTTTTGCTGTGGAATTTTTTCCATTACCACAATAAAAATTATGTTTGCAGTAATGCAGTTTTATAACGAGAAATACAGCTTTGATCTTGTATTTAATCTTGATAACCAGATTTTAGCATCTTTAATTTGTTTAATAGACGTTATTTTCAGTATTCTGTTGAATTTCATAGAGTGCAAACAGGGAAACTAAATTCAGATTGCGTTTTCAGATGTGGTTTTCCTTTTTAAAATCGCAAGGGGAATTTTTGTAACTTAAGATATTACCTAGTTTTCAGTAGAAATACCTGTCAATGAAATATAGGCCTGAAGCCTTTCTATAGTATTGTCCAGCTTTACATGGAAATGCTTTTAAACCGATAGCTGGTCGATCTTCGTACACGTATTTCGAATGGAACTTCATAAAGGATCAGTATTCAAGGAACACCTCTCTCGTTTCCATTTAAAAATTGCCAAAATTTTATATTTCTCAATTTTTACATTTTTATTTAATTTATTTGGACTGGGGTGGGTGTTTAGGGCGGGAGAGTCGGGGCCAAATTTTGCAGATTGAAAAATTTTAAGATAATGATTTGTATTTTTGGTAGAAATGCTGGTGATTTAAGAAAAGAAATTAAACAAAGATATTTGATTAACATGCACAACTTCTGTCACAAATAAGAGTATCAGTCTATATTTTAACTTTGGAGAAAGACATTAAGAAAATTGATAACGATATCGAAAGTCCAGTTTTATAATCCTGATTTTGCAAGTATACTAGAAAAGTGACGGTAATGTAGAGGGTCGAGACGTCAAGTCCCTATCATGGAGACGGTGGCGTGTCATTCCAGTCCAATGCACCTTCATTCTTCACACTTACGTTGGAGCCAATGTTTTAATCTTGCCCTGGCTGAACGAAGAATAATAAACAAGCCATCAAGCACCAGGTTTGGTGCTTGATGCCTGTTGGTGTCACACGCAAAAAATTGATGTGTGGATGCACATGAACTTTTCTGTGGTAGGGCCAGGGCTGATGCAGGACCCAACTTTTGGATCCTGGGCTGATGTATGCTTTGAAGCTACTTTTACAAGAGTAAAGATGTTATCGATAGATAGGGATGGCAGGTGTACCCGTAGACTATCACTATTACACATAAAAAATGAATACCTTTTATATAGTAGGATTAGAAATGGGACTGAAATGTACTTTTAAGCATATGTTGGAGGTACGAGAATTAAATCGAAGGACTGACTGCCTCGTGCACAGTGACCTTCAATGTGTTATTTGTTCCTGCTCATAGGATGATCTTCCATGGAAGCTGGGTCTTTCTCGTCTTGGCAGGGAGTTTAAATGTGGTTGGTGTGGTCTTGACATTGATCCAAGAATCAACTGGTAGTACGATTAATTGCTTTGTGACTGATTATACCTTACAAAATTCTGTTTGCTTAGAAGCTAGTTCATACAAGGCTGCAAGATATAGTTACTTTTTACTGTGACTTATGTTCACCTTTAAATTGGAATCTGAATGTGACTCAGCTATGCAAGTTATTTAAACACAGACATGTAAAAAAATTATACATTTATAGCCTATAGGAAAGTCTTTATATTGTTATGATTAAAGTTGTAAAGTTAATTGTCTGGTACTCGATAACCATTGTATGTAACTCCAGTTAGTTAAAGTAATGAATCTTGCGCTGTAGCTGTTTGAATTTTCAAGCTGTTAAGGTGTCATCATCTGACATCTACTATGTTATGCTAACTTCGGCAAGAATTTTGATAATTTATGATGGAACTTAGAATTCAATAGTGGCCCAGAGACGTGGGTTCCATTCGTAACTAAAATTATTTTCAATTTCTTAATTTGTGGGGTATGCAGTCCTTGTTTTGAAATTAGTATATATATATATATATATATATATATATATATATATATATATATATATATATATATATATATGTATGTATGTATGTGTGTGTGTGTTGTGTATGTGTAATTTATTATTGTTTTCTTGGGTGTGATTTGGGAGTAGCTCATACGCCTGTTACGTCACCAATTTCTTTTTACCTGCCGTGAGACCTCTCCAGTTCAGCATCCCATTATGATGATTGTTACGCGTGAGTACGAGACCCAGCTTTCTATTTCTGTATAATTTTCTTGTTGTGGTTTGTGGGAGTACAGCGCTAATAAGGTATTCAAAGAGCCGTTCGCTTAACGCTGCAATTTCTTGTAAAAAGTATGAGAACTGCCATTAGCTTTAGGAAATACATTTTACTTCAGGTATCTCTTGGTGCGTTTGGTTGGCCAATGTGTTTCTGATGATACAATTTTCGTTCTAATTTTACTCTTTTTTTTTTTTTTTTTTTTTTTTTGTCCCACTGTTTCCGACTGTGTACATCAGAAGTGTATAAGATTCTCACAATGATGTTAAATTTGGATACTTGAATGTGACCAAAATCAGCTTCGTCACGAACTCTTTTTAATGCATCGCTCTGCGTAAGGTTTACCATCCTGTCGCGAGGAAGGTAATGAGCCTTTAAATCTGTTTTATGGGAAATGGTACTCTCCATGCGGTATAGTCATGCATGGGGGTAGAGAACTAGTTTGCCATGAGAAACAAACTCCTTTTCAAATAGGTGTGTTGGCTTGGTATTGGGGTGGGGTTGCTGGATGTCAAATGAATCGTAGACGGACACGCCCACCGGCGCTAAGATCAGAGATGTACTCATATATTTATTGCAAGAAAATAACAGATTTATACATTAGTTCATTGCTAAAGAGAAAGGGAATGTTATGATTATGCTCTGCTTTATATGCGTCATTATTATCGTTGTTGATACTGTAACCCCACACCTACATACTTGATATGTATCTGTTCATTAGTTTCTTATGAATAAATACACGAAAAACATCAAGTAACTATATATATATATATACATATACCTACCCTATCCCTATCTATATAATATATATATATATATATATATATATTTATATGTATATATAAAGGTTTTTTGCCATGAAGGAAAAAATGAAAAAGCGAGATAGCCAAGTACTTTCGGTCGTGTTCGGACCCTTTACTGAGGCCTCAGTAAAGGGTCCGAACAGGACCGAAAGTACTTGGCTATCTCGCTTTTTCATTTTTTCCTTCGTGGCAAAAAACCTTTATTTATACATAGCATCACGTTTTATATACTTCGTGATCAAGTTATTCATATAGATATATATATATATATATATATATATATATATGTGTGTGTGTGTGTGTGTGTGTGTGTGTGTGTGTGTGTGTGTTCAGTGAATGTTTAATGAGTGTCTAGGGTTTAGTGAATCCTCTATGTTATTGACGCCTTGTGGTTCCGACCGACATCACCACCAAATTTTAACTAACTCTGTCTAAGGTCATGTTCTTCCCTCTTTTCAAATCTTTTACATTCGTCCTAGCGTTTGTATAACTCTCCTCTCTACTGAATTTGGGTCATAACCATATTATTGTACTTTTTATATTGCGTTTACCTTTCGTGTACGTGCCTTTAAAATTCTTCTCTAAGGCTTCCAGACATCTGTCAAACACACAAGCCTACGAAAAATAGTTTCCTTGTGGAGGTAGTCAACTGATGTGCTGCTGATGAACCTTTGTGTAGATTTTAGAAAAAACTTTTGATGGGTCGGTTATTTGCATCCAAGGGCAATCACTAATTTAACAGTTAAAGGATGAATGAGAGTGACATATTTCTTGCTTTTAGCAACTCGCCTTGCAGGAAATCTGCGTAGTGGGGTTTATTATTAATTACTGCTGTTGCATGAAATGGCCAACCTTTATGGGAATAGTGGTTTGCGGTATTGCCTTAACAGCAGCAAGGTGAGCACGAACTCAAACACAGGACCGAGTGATATTACCAAGAAGTTATTTGCTTTCCAGTGCTATTAAGGGCTAAGCTTTCCGAAGGCTTGTTACACCCATTCGTGAATACAATCATAAGCTCAGTCTTGAGCCATTTTAAAGATTTGTATTAAAGGTATTTTAATCGGTAATGAATTTAACTCAATATTGCACTGTTTTGTTACATCTTCGTATTCAGGCACTAGTTAAGTTTTTAAGGTTTCTCAGCGGACGGTAATGGTTGTTCCTGTTTGCACGTATATTTATCAATTCATTCATTCATGTAGGGAATGACCCTCTAATTCATACATGTGCCAAACATCTTTAAGTGATAACGTCAACAAATGGTATACCATGAAAACGTCCAATAAAAAACTCAAACAGTAATGGAAAGGAAACGGTCCGGAATGGGCTTCAGGGTAGTTCGCTGGGAATTATGACATAGCCAGGGTTTTGAAATTACAGGATATAACTGAAAATTTGCCTTAGAAAATAAAATGAAATCACCACTAAGGCGACTAGTCGTAGAAATAAAAAAAATAAGGGGGGGGGTGTGCAAAAAACTATTTACAACGATATTGTAGTTAAGTAACTGTTTTATTCTGTTCATTATTTTTTAAAATAAGAGAAGAACTTTAAAACCGCCAACTTTTATTATTTTCCTTGCCCAGTTCAGAGATGAGGAATGGGAGGGAAAAAAATTGGAGGTGGAGAATAAGTGAGCCCAACTTCACAGGAATTGATGTGGCCGGCCTTTTCACGAAGAGAATGTGTAGGTCATAGATAAAACATACTATGTTTGTTTGTAACTTCCATAGTTGAGCGAAAGAAGGAATGAAACAGTTGTCGAAAGGAACAATGTTGCCAGATCCAGATGGTGCCGAATCTGGGTATCTGCGCATGAAATATCTTATTGCTTTACCTGATATAAGTATTAATTTTTAATAGATATAAGTATTAATTTTTAATAGTATGAATAACTAATTATTCGACGTGCAGCAGCCCCAGTGCAGAGCCGTATATATTATACTACTTGCCCCAGTGAAGAGAATAAGTGTTCTGGTTATTGTGGTTATCTAAAATCTGCCTCAAAATGGGTTTTATAAAATGCCGTCTAAGTCTCTCTCTCCCTAGTCTAGTGCGTGTTCAGTTTGTAATCCATATTACTTCAGTTTTGAGCACGTGTATAATTGTACTTCTTTGTGCATATACTCCTACACACGGTACCCAAGCAGATTATTCTAAATATACTCTGCATGAATTTATGACTTCATTCTAAGTTAGAGTATAGTATGATACAGTCTCCATATGAAATGCAGTATTAAGGGATTTTAGTTTTATGATACGTGAAATGTATTGGACAAATTCCATGAACTGCAGCTAAATTGACGTTTATTGAGTCGACAGCGATGGCAGATTTGAAAATATGGTGTTACTGGTTATTTTCTATTGTTTGATATAAGCTGGCATGATTGGTGGCATCGCTGCATGACGACTTTTTCCAGACATGATTGGATTTGATGCGAGTATAATTCTTTTGACTTTATATCTATCAGGATTCCATCGGTCTTCTTTGTCTGCAAAGAACTTAATACCATGAAAAATCCAGAGTCACAATTGTATATATATTTGGATGTTCGAGAATGTTTTGTTCTGCCTGTACTTGATCCTTGGCAACAAATCACTTCATTAAAAGGCTTAGACCAAACATTAGATGTTCATGTTGTTATATTATTTTATTATTTATTTATTTTAATAAATTACCTCCCACTCGGACATATCAGGAATATTTCCATATTCATGAGAGTATGATGGTCTAGGCTGATAAATAGGCTGTGGCCGATAAGATGGCCGAGGTCCGTAAGATTTTTGAGGTTGGCCGTAAGACTGAGGCTTGAAGGTGACAGGAGGGCCGTATACCTTTGGGTATTGGGCTTCGCCATAGTAGGTGACCTCAGCTTGATATCCCCTCTCGTGATCAGCTACGTAAGTTACCTGGAGATCGAGTAAGAATTGAAATGACATGTTATAATTGAATGCTCTGTGAGTTTCTATTCCTTGGTTATCAAGAAGAATACCAAAAATATGAAAGAACATAGAAAACCATTGTAATCATGCAAGAAAACGCAGCTTTGGGTTTAAGTAGCTGTATGATTTTTTTTTTTATTTGAAGAATATTTTTTATATCGTAGTAGCCTTTGAATGAACAACATTACTTTTTTTAGGTATTTCGAGAGTAACATTAAGGCAATGAACGGTAAGCATACGTATTCCACCTTCCTTTCTTTACTGTTATTAATGGTACTAATGAGGATTCTGCTTTATTATGGACTTAGATAAGGATGATTTGCACTCACTGTTTGCTTGCGACCATCGGGAAGCTGCACGGAATATGATCCCCTGACGGTGTTGCCATCGGATTCTTCTGTTTGTCCAAAGTCTGTTCCGGCATAGTCGTCTTTCACGCCGTAATTGAATTGATACGGTTTTCCCGCCTATCAAAACAAGAAAATTGGTTTAATTCTTCCTGTACTAGAATAGATTTAGTTATGTTCAGTATATATTACTTCTATTGCGTTACTGAGAAATCAATAGTCACATATACCTCTTTATAGACGGGCCGATATCGTTGTTGTCCGTAGGAGTTCGGTTGATCAGCCAGGGACATACCCACCAACATCAGGAACACAATAATCTGAAAGGAAGTGGCTTTGAATTGGTCCTTAATGATGATGATAATGCATTCATACTTATATATATGTATATATACATGTATGCACGTTTAAAGATGGTTTTAGACAGAGAACTTATTGACTTTGAGTTTCGTGTCTTTTCATCTTACCTGACGCGCCATCTCTCTCAGAAAATTAGTTGGCAAAGTACTGATGCCTGCCTTTGGGTGAACGGCGCCTTTATACCAAGCCTTTCCCAATGAATGTCTCGGCCTTGGAAGAAATGAGTTTGTTCCGTAAATTAAGTTGTGTTTGAGTAGGTCTGGGCACGAAAACTCGCTGGGAATAGTCGCATGACCTCAGCGAAATATGTTGTGTAATATATCAGCATTCATTGACAATTGTCATAAGAGTTTTCTTTACTATTTACGTCAGTGGAACTCCTTCACACAATAATTCCATTCTCACTCTTACTACGTACACGTTAATGTTAGTTGCAACATGAGTATTGTTACATTTTCTCATTTGGCATAATATATCTTGATAATGAAATTTAGCAATTTCCTGGTTATTCAGTTTTTGTGATAACAATCTATAAAAGAGTAACTCTTTCAGTGAAAGTTTTTTTTATGTGATATGTTAATCTCTTATGGTGCATTATTACTTTAGACATTTACAGTATATTTTCAGTCCTCTATATTATTTCCAAAGATTGTGTCTTTCTCGATCTTTCCCTTTCGATATTTTTTTCTATACCAATTTGTAAAAAAATCGAACAATCGAATATTCAAGGAGTTGATAAACTTCCATTTTTAAAAAACTCTTCAGCTCTTTATATTAAACGTAATTGTCGAATGTAATGATAATTCCCGTATCCAATAAAAAGGAGATGCTAGTGACAGATGCTAACGGCTTCTTGCAAGACGGAGTTTTCAAACGTGCACTGATGAGTACAGCTTTTTGTGCTTCACAGTAATACTATAAATGTGATTGCGAACTTTAAACACCATTGTTTTGTGACTTAAACTGTGATTAATTTACGTGACAGTTAGCAGTTTTTATAGGTAATTAAACCATAGCATAGGGTTGAAAGCTGTTTGTTGTAGTCATTTTCCTTAGGCGTTATTTTCTCGTTGCTTTGCGAGCCTTCATCTATGTATTATGTAAGGTGCTACATGCGTTCACTTGCTAATTTCTTTTCATGAGAAGGTGGGGTTTAAACATTTAATTCATAAACAACGTGTTTGTTTGCATACATGCTTTTTATGTTCTTTGCTAATTGTGCTCAGCTAATCATTGTTTGTCCTTTTATTTCAGGTACGTACTTGTATTTTCGTTCTCAGCTTTGTGCTCCTGCGGTCGGTAGAGGTGAGTACATACATACATACATGCACAATTGCCTTCTTATGAAAGTGGCAAATTTGACCTAATGTTATTTGATAAGGCTTTGCGAAGCTTATGAGAGAAATTCGACAGAGACATCTAACATCGATATAAAGAAATGGACGTTGTAGCTCAGAATGATAGTAGTATAAGAGAGAGTCGAGAAAGCAAGTCTTTATCTTAGGGACTGGACGCACCATCCTATTTGTAAATAGGGACCGTAGGTGAGAGAGGCTGGCTTAGGGCTAAGCATCACGAAATCTAAAAGTTGTAAAAAAAAAAAAAAGAAAACAAGTAAAAAATGCTTCGAAGTTTCTTCGGCGCAATTGAGTTTTTTATACAGCGTTTCATCAGGGCCATCGAAAATAGATATATTTTTCGGTGGTCTCGGTATAATGCTGTATAGGAAGCGGACTATGAAACTCTCAACCGGCCTTTGTGGCCTGTGTTGTTAAGTTGCCAGAAGCATGATCATGGATAATTTTAACCTTAAATATAATAAAAACTATTGAGGCTAGCGGGCTGGAATTTGGTATGTTTGATGATTGGAGAGTGGATGATCAACATACCAATTTGCAAACCTCTAGCTTCGGTATTTTTAAGATGTGAGGGTGGACAGAAAAAGTGAGGACGGATAGACAAAGCCGTCTCATTATTTTTATTTTACAGACAACTAAAAGAAGCATTGAGACTCTGAGGTTAAAGAACATATAGACCTTAGAATGAAAGACACAAATGAAGAGATATAATTTGAAGGGAATGTTGTCTTGAGCCTTGGGAGTGAGTATTTTGGAGACGTGTTCGATTTGTAAGATAAAAGAAAAGCAGAGCTGACTGATCCATGAAAGGATTTGTGGAAGTTTGAGAATATTTTTGAAAGTGATTGTAGAGGATGTCTGGTGCGCAATTGAGCGGTTGAAGAAGGGGGGGGGGGGAAGTTTGT
>NC_087217.1:8988491-9010991 GCF_015104395.2 Macrobrachium nipponense
ATTTGATAAAAATTCAGGAAATGTTGTGAAGTGAATCTATCACATATAGTATATATTTTTATAATAATGCGTATAAGATAAAGTCATTTTAATATAAGAGTAAAGACTAGGCTTTGATATTCTGCATTCATCTCAAATTTAAGAATAATAAGGCCTTGGCTGGTAAAATGGTTCCGGCTGGTGGACTGTAGTTGGCTGGTAGGATGGTTCTGGGTGGTAGATGGGTTGGGGTCTGTAGGATGGTTGAGATTCTCCGTAAGTATTGGGCTTGAAGGTGACCGGTGGTCCATACTCGTGTGGATATTGAGCTTCGCCATAGTAGGTGACTTCAGCTTGGTAACCTCCATAGGGATCAGCTACGTAATTTACCTTAAAATAACAATAAAATTTATTTTTTAAGTCTTAATGGTTAACGGCCGTATAGCACCAAGCAAACCACCTTATCGTATGAAATAAATTTGTAATAGGCATTTGAGTAGGAGAGAGATAATATATTTCCTCTCTATCCTTAAATGTTGTTGAAACTTTAAAAGTTTTGTAAAATACGGTCACATGATAAATGACGTTAGTGAACTTTAACAGTTTAGGTCAATTTATATTGAATACATATTGATAACTCAGATTGTATTTAATGAGAGAGAAATAGGCATTTATTTAACTCACAGTTTGCTTTCGACCATCTGGGAGTTGCACTGCATAAGATCCCCTGACCGTGTTCCCATCGGATTCTTCCGTCTGTCCGAAATCGGTACCGGCGTATTCGTCTTTAATCCCGTATTCGAATTGGTAGGGCTTTGCTTCCTGCAAGGTATAAATCCTGGTATTAATTTGGGCTTTCTAGCAGATTGATAGTAATTTGGGCTTTCCAGCAAATTGATAGTAATTTGGTCTTTCCAGCAATTTGATAGTAATATGGGCTTTCTAGCAGACATATAAAATTTGGCCTTTCCGGCAAATTGATACTGATTTGGGCTTTCCTGCAAATTGAGGACAATTTGGGATTTTTTTTAGGAAGACCAAATTACTATCAATTTGGTCTTTCTAGCAAATTGATAGTAATTTGGTCTTTCCAGCAAATTGATAGTAATTTGGGCTATGCAGTATATTGATAGTAATTTGGTCTTTCTAGCAAATTTATAGTAATTTGAGCTTCCTAGCAGATTGATAGTAATTTGGTCTTTCTAGCAAATTGATAGCAATTTGGGCTTTCCAGCAAATTGATAGTAATTTGGGCTTTCCAGCAAACAAGCATTATAAGAAATAGGAAGCGCCTTTCTTCATCGGGGTTCCCTTTAAAAATACGAGAAAGCCTACCTCGCTGTATAAGGGCTCATGTCTTGGTGCCCCGTAAGGGTCAGTCGGGGCAGCGACTGCGGAACCAACGAGCAACAGGAACGCTGTGGCCTTTAGGGTGAAGTAATGAACGACCGTTATTCCTGGGGCTTTTCAGCTATAAATGTATTAAAATATTCAATTTATAAGCGTATATGATGATGAAAACTAACGGCAAAAATATCTTATTGTGATTTAAATATGAGAGAAACATTCCTTCAGTGTATTTCCAAATCTCACCTGGAAGAGCATCCTGATAGTTTTTTTCGCGAAGCAGAGGAAATGGAAGTTATGGGTAGAATGATGCCTTCACTTTGGCGAACGCCGCCTTTATAAGCAAACGTTGGAATGTATATGACCTTGGGGTTGGTTGGGCCCTCTTGGCATGGGCGGTGAAAAAGCAGGTCGGGTTGCGCTTACACACGCAAAAGTGAGGGTACATTGATTCGTGACCCGAGCTAAAATCGAGTAAATTTTATCACCAATCTCTCTCTCTCTCTCTCTCTCTCTCTCTCTCTCTCTCTCTCTCTCTCTATCTCCTCCTTCTCACTCCTCTCTCGTCTCTCTCTCTCTCTCTCTCTCTCTCTCTCTCTCTCATATTTATAATTATCACGCTTTGTTTTTCAGCTGAATGGATTTTCCTTGTAGCACCGTTTCCTTTTCGGGATTTGCTTACAGTTCAGAATTACCTTTCGCTCATTTTCGGAAAGGTAACGGGGTCCCTTATGCAATGCATTTTATGGTCTTAGTGTGGACCTCATTTCATAATTTTTGACGTCATGCATATTCTATAGGATTGCCCAATCACTTTCCGTGAATACTGGTTGCTGATGTAGGATGTGGAACAAAAAGTTTTGTCTTTTTCACGAGCGACTTTCATGGCCTGCGCAAACTCTTTGTTTACTCCTTTGATATTAGTATAATCCTACATTATTCATCTTAATATTAAGGTTTTTTTTTTGCTCAGTTAGATCTCGGGTATGTTTTTTCCGGTACCTGTGCTTCTCTGGTTACGTAGCAGAGAAGTGCACCCTGTCGCGGTATATATAAATATTTTCCAAATGTAGTATAAGTACCATCAGTATTTCTTCACTTTGAATTGTTAATGATATGCAATTCTGATTTTTGGCATTAAAAGCAACGTATTTTTTAATTAAAAACGTAAACACATTCAAATGTGCATATATTTATATTATATAATATATCTATATATATTATTATATATATGTATGTATGTATGTATATATATATATATTACATATATATTATGTATGTAGTATATATATATATATACTATATATATATATATATAAATATCTATATATATATATATATATATATATATATATATTTCTTGGTGTAAATTGTGAGGAGAGTCAGATTGCATCATCTGATATTTTTAAGGATGGTGTAGCTTCTCCCAGTAAATGCAGTACAGTTGAGGAAGAGAGAAACTATTATTTTTCTGTGTGGTGTGTGTATGTGTTTTATTTTGGTTAGAGAGCAGTTAGGAGTTTGTTTTTAGCAGTATTCAGTTTTACTGAATACTGCTATCAAAATGTTAACTGTCATTGCTACACTTCGTTTTACAGTTATTCTTACTTTTGAACATTTTGTTTTACGTTATATATTTTTATTTTCCATCTTTATAATCACTACTTCTTGAATTTATATGTGTGCGTGTGTGTGTTTTAGTCGCTCTTATCTTCTGTGGCTTGTGATCATTTTGCTTTCAGATTTGGATTTGTTAACTTTGTTTGTTTGTGTTGTTTGTTTGTATGGTGTTTTTACGTTGTATGGAACCAGTGGTCATTCAGCAACGGGACCAACGGCTTTATGTGACATCCGAACCACATCAAGAGTGAATTCTATCACCAGAAATACACATCTCTCACACCTCAATGGAATGCCCGGGAATCGAACTCGCGACCACCAAGGTGGTACGCCAACACCATACCGACCACGCCACTGAGGCGCTTGGATAAACTTTGTAAGAGGTATCTGATTACTCAGAATAGAGTGCTAACATTTACTAAAACATTATTTTTTTTGTCAGCGATTTTTATCTCTGACATTTTTTTTTCATTTTACGCGGCTACAAATCGATTTTCATCTTTCTTGCTTTATCACTTCGTTTAGCTGCAGGTGATGAAGTAATAAATGGCTAAAGGAATTTGGTGAAGGAAATGATAAAAATTTGTTCCTCTTTTGTTTGATGACACTGCAGTTGGTAATGACTACAAATGGTTTAATACCGTATTGATTTGGGTTCACGTAGATTAAAATGACCTTTTATGGTTATACAGTCTCTGTGGCAAATTCCTCATCGAAATCTTGGTATTTGCTTATAAACTTCGTTTGGAGATGTAATCTTCCCGTTACTTGGGGCAGGGTGGACATTTTGTACCCAGTAATTAAATATTTCAAGACTGGAGTGATAGTTTTAAATTAACTTAATTCCTGAATAAATTTAGATGGAATTTCTGATAAATCGAAGTTGGACTTCATCAAGTTGGGAGAGTGGGGTGGGCGGCAGTGTATTTTATGTGGGGATGAGTAATTAATTGTCTGTGGATATATTTACATTTATAGTATGAACATATTTTGCATAGGCTGATGCAAGGTTGCCACGGAGTATAATTGCAGAAACAACGACAATATTAATGATCGTGAAAAGCAGTGTACTAATATTGTTATTACGGTTATTTTATGATAATATCGTTATCGCCATTATTTTCAATGTTGTTGACGTAATCTGTTATCATCAGAAGGTAGCTAAAGATTTATTCACTATATATATAATATATATATATATATTAATATAATATATATATATATAGATATATATATGTATATATGTGTGTGTGTGTGTGTGTGTGTGTGTGTGTGTGTGTGTGTGTGTGTGTGTGTGTGAATTTGAATTAGAATGTTATGTTGTCCTAAAAATTACGTCATATGAGCCGACAAAATCACTAATGTTAAAACTAAACTTCACTATGGCAGGAAAAGTTACTGTTGCGTTATATTGGCTGTACCTAAAGAATATAAAGTTTTATATCTGTTTATGATATTGTGTTAATGTAGGGTCCCACGCGGACCCACACACGCCATCCATCTATCTCACCTGGCCGGCTAATCTCACAAGCATCTGTGAGTATACAAGAAACACAGCATACGCTACTCTTCTTTTGTATATATATTATCATTTGTATTAATGTTATTTTAAACGTATTATTATTACTACATGCATCATGCATGAGAATGTCATCACTTCAGCTATATGTATCATAATTTCACTCATATCTTGTACAGTGGGGCTCAAATCTCATGCGACATGATTCTTTTTGTATCGTCCATATTCTCAGACTCAACGTGATGTTGCCAAGTATCGCTATTTTTTTTATTTTTTTTATTTGTAATGTCATTCATGTCGAAAAGTTTGTGAATTCACAGCCAGCCTTATTTTCCGTATGGTTAAATAGATATGATCCCTTTTATGCATTAGTATAATTCTTAATTTGTGTGATTTGAATCGATTTTGTTATTTTTCTTATCTTTACGTTGCTCAGTTCAAGTGTGGTTTGATAAGGTTAGCGGTGCCAGCAATAAAAGCACACTTAACATGCTCCTCGGACTGGTCAACAAAACATGTCTGCAGCATTATGACAATAGACCTAATAAGCTCAACAGTCATAACAACACTTTCAACGTAGGAATATGAATTAAAACAAGTTTTATTTGAATGTTGAAGATTTTGGCTGCGTTAAAGCTGCCTGTATGTTGGGAAATGTTTTATAGGCCTAAGAAAATAATCTAAGCCATCTGAGATGTAATCTGTTACTAATGAATTTATTTGTAGAGATCACCTGTTCTTTGAGGAATATGAATTACAACCAGTTTTCTTTGAATGTTGAAGTTTCAGGCTGTGTTTAAGCTGCGTGTATGTTGCAAAATGATTTATAGGCCTAGAAAAATAATCTAAGCTTTCTGAGATGTAATCTTTATTAATGTTTTTATTTGTAGAGATTACCTGTTCTTTGAGGAATAAAAGATGACGATGATTTTGGTTACATGGAGAAGATGGTTATTAATCGAAATATCATAAGTATTAATATCAAGGCATATGTAACACTTGTTTTTCAAGTGGTTTACAATATTATTTTCTTAAAAGTCCTTCTGCTCGCTTTTGGTGTATAATTTATTCTTTCATAAGGTAACTTGAAGTGCAGGAATGTGTAGATAACCTCATTTGCTTTCTGGCCAGAAATTGTTAATATAGAGATGTGAATGTTAAGTGTAGAGTAAAGAAATCTAACACCTAGGCCTAGGAATAATATCTTGGCTTTGACAAATAGGCGAATATTTGCTAGTATGCTATCAGTTTTGAAATATTTAAGAAAGATAACAAATAATTATGTATGAAAATCCAAATATTCCTTTAACACATAAAGTAAATGTTTTCAAGATAATTTAATGGTCTCTACTCATTGTAGACCTACTTATATACCAGGTGGTTGTTGTTGCACCGACACTGATACGTCACACATGCTCACCCCTCACACGTTGATATCGGTGCGCATTCTACTTTTGTATATACATATTTACATTTTTTCAGCGTTGAGGGTAAAAGCAATCAAATAGGAGTATTTCAAATTTTATGTTTGCTTTGGAAGCATTATTAATGTTACGACAATTTTTTTCGTTCTTCTTTTTATTTATTTAACATTTGAACTGAGGTTTGATTGCGACTTCGTTTTGGTCAAATGCTTCAGCAATGAGTGAATGAAAGTTTTGAAAATGTTTCGTAAGGGTTTTTCTGAAATTTGGCTACACGTGACATTTTCTTACAATTTTTAAATATATGACAGATTTCACTCTTATGAAACATATTATGGCTTTAGTGTATGCGATACTCGCGTTTTCGCATTGAAATAAAAAATAAATATGGAGCATGCTAGGTTGCCAGTTAGTGAATTTTGAACGAAATCCTATGGAGTCATGTCGCATGAGATTTGAGCATCACTGTACATCGATTTATATGTATCTTTCCATCCTTCAACAAACACGGTTGGTTGTACTGTGACCTATGTTTTGTTCGTCTCATGTCAGGTTTTTTACTCCAGCCTTCACTATATCGGTGACCACGGAGATGACCAGCCCCATTCAGCCCAAAAGATGCCAGTCTCTCCAGTGACACCATCGCCACCACCTCCTACGTTTGAACCCCCACACCCCCCATTTACACCCCATAACCCAGAAGCTTGCTTCTTCAAAGCGGAGACAATCTTCCAATTGAAGATGTTTTCGAGCAAGTCGCAGGATGGCTCGCAGAACTTCAAACCCCTGTCACCAACAAATCACTGAAGGATCAGCTGAAGTCATCCCTCAGCATGCCATCCGCCCTAAGAGCCAAGAAATTCCTGAACAATATGGAGACAGACATAGGAGACAAGCTGCCATCACGTGTCTACAAGCAGTTGCGGCAGCTCATAACGTTACCTGTCACAGACGGCCAACCTGACTCAACCCCTAGACCTTGTGAGAGAGGTCCTCCTCACAAAACTGCCCCGCCAAATAATGGAGGCCATGCCCAATGCCTTCACCATGTCCATCGAAGAATTCTTAATTAAATTGGTCGACGCAGTACGCATTGTTCACAAGACAGCGGAACCAAGCCAGCCACCAACGGAACAGGAGTACGACGGTCCCAACGGTCAACTGACGACAACGTAGATTAGCTAGCTTTATGCTGGCACGGGCTCTTACTTTACAACAGCCCGTAGTCAGTCAACCGATAGGCGGAATCCGACAGCGACTGTGGTAAATTGTGATGTACGTCGATTTTCGTTCCCCACTGGTTCGTATTAAAGTTGACGAAAGATGTATTGGTTTTTCTACACAATTAGACATGGGTGCTTTTTGAAAAGGATTTTACTCTATTTTATAGTTTCCTTTTTAGTGACGAATCACTAATCTGAAAATCAGTCGTCTCATGTTGGGAAATATCTTTTCCCGTTTTGTCAGTTTTAAAGTTGTGCTTGGAACTGTGCTTGTGTTTCAAGTCCCCAGTCAAAATAAATGTTGTTAACGGGCAGATTCGCTTCAATTTGTATTTTTTTAAACATATAGCCACAACGAGAGAGAGAGAGAGAGAGTTGAGAATAGAACAAACGGTGCATCTGCAGCAAAAATGCTCTAAGCATTCTTAAATGAAAATAAGAACAGACCTGGCATTTTCCTGTATCACTGAATATCAGTCTGTGGAATCCCTCGGTCGCATTCACTTTGGGAGGCAATATCCAGACAGACTCTGAGAAAATGTCAGCTACCAGGAAAAGAAAAAGACTAGAACAAGTCTAATACAGAGCTTCTCTCTCTCTCTCTCTCTCTCTCTCTCTCTCTCTCTCTCTCTCAAGCAATTTCATTTACTTGTGTAACTTAGGTTATTTTCCCCTCTGTTGTTATTACTCTATATTTTCGTTATGGTTGTTTATTCGTTCCTTTAAGCTTGAGACTTCAGTAATGTAAGAAATTCTCTAACATATGTATGCATACACACACGCACACGTATAGATATATACATGTGTGTATGTGTGTTGTTTTATGCAAACTAAGAATGCAGAGTATATTCCTCAAATTTCATTGTGCTTCAGAAAGGAAACTCTCTCTCTCTCTCTCTCTCTCTCTCTCTCTCTCTCTCTCTCTCTCTCTCTCTCTCTTTATATATATATATATATATATATATATATATATATATATATATATAATATATATTATATGCAAACTAAGAATGCAGAGTATATTCCTCAACATGTCGACGACAGAGTCATTAGGGGACAAATTTCATAGTGCTTAAGAAAGGAAATCTCTCTCTCCTCTCTCTCTCTCTCTCTCTCTCTCTCTCTCTCTCTCTCTCTCTCTCTCTCTTTATCCTATATCTTTATATATATATATATATATATAATATATATATATATATATATATATATAAATATATATGTACTAGTATATACATACGTAATGAAGATAGTAAATCTGCAATGCAATGTCTAGGAACCAACCCAGTAAAATCATAAAAAATGCAAATGTTGATAAATTTATATAATGTTTTTATCTGTTTGAAAAAGGATGTTGGATATTACAACGGGGGCCTTTCATAGATATTTCCGTTTTATTATATGTTTATAAGAAATTTTTACAGAGTTTTAAAAGGGAATGTTGGTTTGAGCTCCATTTGCACATCTTCAATCAGTACATCATCGGAAAATGACTTCAGGGACTGCAAGACTTCTTGGTTGAATGACTTCCGAAGTCATGCATGTATCGGTATGTTCATGGGGGAACCGCCTCACTATCCTCTCGCTTTCATTAACTTCCTTAATAGTTTTGTAGAAAGAGAAGAGTGTTTTCAGTTAATTCTCTTTTGGGAACGAGTAGTTCTGTTTCTTTTCTTCATTGAACATCTATTTATGGGAATATTCAAATTTCTAGTTATTAATTTAAGCAATTGTTATTGTTTTTTGTTTAAATTATGTTGTCCTAAGGCAACTATCATCGTCATCATCGTGGGCGACTTCACCGAAGACGCCGATGGTGCCATAGGAATTGCTGTTTGTCCCTCTCCTCCTCCGCGTCCTCTTTTCGTTCGGAATCGCTGGTCACGTCTCTCATTTTTAGACCCGACCCCACTTGATGGAGTAGAAAATCGGACAAAAATAGTCCAATTCTGGGTGGCGGGGGAGAAACTTGAGACCATTCTGTGGGTGGGGGCGTCAAGTTTCTTCAGTGCAGGTCGAAAGGGTCTGACCTCTGTTTGCGTGAGCGATGAATGTCGTTGAAATATTCTTTGGTATGCGTTCTGTCAGTTGAAGTGCATTCGGGATCTCTCACAATTGGGGAACAAAATACTGTTACAGGTATGTGATAAAAATCGCACCATACAAGGAAGCATACATACGCAGGTCCCAACTGTTCTTGCATATATTGGTTCAATAATCATAGGCAATGGACATTGCTTAAGTTTAGTGTTCAGTTATCTGTTGGAACCACTGAGGATCAATAATAACTGGAAATCGATCGTTCGTTGAGATTTAGCCAGCCTTTTGCTAGGTAGACTCTTGTACTATGCCAGCAGTCAGTCACCAGGGTTGCCAGATGATACTCAGCACGTATGACTAAATCAAGCGAGCAGAATGGCCAGAATTCGGCTATAATTTCTCAGAGATGACTAACAATTCGGTTAACCTTTTAAAATAGTAACTCACCACTTTTAAAGAAAAGTATTAAATTCAAGTGGCACACACACACACACACACACACACACACACAATTATATATTGTGTACTTACCCAATGAGTCACTTCTCTGTGGTGAAAATTTCAGTTGGGTGATCACTGTTTTGTTTGGCACAATTTAACAGTATGTAATCAGTTTTCATTCGTAAAGTATTGTAAGTTTGCAAAGTTACTGTTTAAAAACCATATTTATTCTAAAAGGAGCCAAAAAAAAGGGTGTTCAATTTTATTTCTAAATGGCTATTCCGCATCTTGCAGCAATAAATCTAGTACGTCATTTTTACTTTTCAATAAGTTGGAATGAAGTTGAAAGCTTGTCATCCGAAGTTTTTTTCATCTTGATCATACTTTTTACATGATGTTGATAATGTTCAGTACGGGATTTGGAAAGTCATAAGATGTTACGTTGTTCATTACGGCATTTGGAAAGTCATAAGATGTTACGTTGTTCAATACGGCATTTGGAAAGTCATAAGATGTTATATTGTTCAATATGGCATTTTGAAAATGCTTAGTTATATGTAGAACTTATAGGTTACAGGTTGTATCGACAAGACTCGTCTTGGAAACCGGTTACCGTGAGAGTATTTCGGGACGAAATAAACAGAAACCACTTCTATTATTCGATTCAGAATGTCAAGTATAGTTGTATTTTAATGTGTAAATAAGTCCTGGTTTAATTGATACTTTCTTCAAACGGTGTCTCATATTGTTGATAGCAAGAAAATGAAGTTGCTAGTCTAGGTTAGACCTATACCCACTGCTCATGTGGTAAGATGCTATATCAGTTAAACTTCATTTTAAGTAAGCCTTAATTTTGGTTATATGAAAATAATTTTTTTATGGAAAAGTTATCGATCATTGGGCCAAGCAAAAATTAGCTTATAAGAAAGGCAACTAAAAGGAAGGGAATCATGGCCAAGCATACGCTTAGGCCTACGCATATTGATTCGACAGGTATTTTTATTGTATTTTCTCGTTTTACTCTAAAACATTCAAAATTACTTTTTCAAGGAAGTCCTTATTAAGCAATTCTTTCTAAGTATCATTCCAAAACATTTTAATAGAAAGAAATTTTGCTAGCATTTTTTGTCATCGGTGTTCATATTTAATATATACGTACATTTTAAAATTCAAAATTATTATTTAGTTCAACTATAATAGACCCTAGTCCTATAATAATAACTCTTCGGAATATTTTTGTCAGTTATGATTAATTTTTTACGTTAAGGTTTAGTTAGTTAATTTTCCCGGCGAAATGCCACAATAGGCCTACAGTATATCCCCTCTGCTTTCTTGATAATTTATCTGCAGTAAAATAACATTATTCTAACAATACTTAACGAGAGAGAGAGAAAAAAAAGTGTGCTGCCTTGGTGTTTCTTCTATACAGTTTTGTCAGTGCTTGGTAGAGCATTGACTCTTTATGGCTAAAACCAATAAGATAAATATTTCAGTTTTATTTATGCTTACTTCATTATTAGATACAGATATACCTGTTGCATCGAAAAATTATATATGCTCATGATACGTTTTTCAGGAATTCATGCTTCTTTAATGGTATGATTATTTTGAATGAACAGTTCCAGACAGTTCCAACGGGCAGTGTTGCCGTTTTGTGGTTTGTTGTCTTATAACGTGGTCAAATAGTGCTATCTGGCATCCTGTAGCCACACTGACTACGAGTACACCTTTCTTTAAAGAAAAAAAAAAAAAACACACACACACACACACACACACACGCACGCACGCACACTTATAACTTTGCTTTAAATGTTGGTAATTAAGCTTTGATACTGAAAAAACCTACCATAAACAAAATATATACAAAATGTATTTTTTTAAATTCACTCCTTAAATAATAAAAGTTTAAATATGTAGATACAAAATTTAAAAGTTAAATTGAATATGCATCTCCTACCGATAGTGGACTTCGATAGTTACGGAGGGAAATTATATGGATGCAATTGCATTGGCAACACTGACGTTTGGTCGTTTACCCACAATGAGCGGCAACGCTGCCAAGGGGTCTAGGATATGTGCCAGGATTTGTGTTGGTAACCCTGACGAGAAAGGTAAATCGAGCCATTGGTCTTCTTTCGGAAATAAATTCCTTGAACCTGGAGTGGTTGCGAGAATAATAGCAAAGAATTAGAATTAACCCAATAAATTAGGAGAAAGTGTATTTCCACTTAATTGTGTGGACTACATAACCCAAACTTACGTAGATTTATCTATTAGGCATCTGAAGACAAACAATCCAAATTTTCACAATATCGTCGTATAAGATGTCTAAACTAAGTTTATGTATCAAACCTAACCAATGTTTTTTTTTCTTTTTTGGTAGTGTTGGGATTGAAGATAATTACAAGCCCAAATTCTAGCCACCAAATATGCACCTCATTACATAGTGACAGACAAGCAGAATTAAGAACATTTTTCACTTAAAGTAACAGACAGAACTGCTCCCAGGGATGATTGCATGATCACTCGCCCTACTCTTAATAGCATTGTAGAGACAGACACTGTGCAGAGAGAGAATATATATTCTCTTGAAATACAAATGTTATCACATCACAACCCTCAAAGAAACCTTACGTTAGGACAGATATTGCATGTGAGTGCAACAGTAATCTAAGTAACTTGATATTGTGAGAAATATGTCGAATCGCAGAGGATAAGCATAAATGAAGAAATTCCCGGACCCAAATTTCACTGAGACAAAATACAGAAGAAAATAAAAAAAGTAGTTGTAAAACAGGTCCCATCGCTACAGGACGACGATCAAAGGTAGACAGACACTCTGATCAAACGATTCAAAAGCCTCGTTAGCGCACCTATCCTATCACTTACACCATCCCCACCAACACACACACACACACACACACACACACACTAATTGAGTGCTGCTGATACATGACTTTACAGACCTTGACTTTTAAGGGTGGTGGTTTGAGGCATTTGTAAGTGCTACTCATATATTCGGGCAAACTTTGTTTAGGCTTGACCTATGAACTTAGTCTAGATATCTTATAAGAAGATATTGGAAAAATTTGGATCGTCTTCAAATGCCTAATAGATAAGTCTTCGAAAGTTTGGGTTATGTAGTCCACACAATTAAGTGGAAATACACTGTCTGAATTTATCAACTGACGTCAACTTTAACTCTTTGCACTGATTTTTGCGACCACTCCAGGTTCAAGGAATTAACTTGCTGACCTTATGTTGTTAATATATGCGGTTCTTTATTTCAGAAAGAAAACCTTTCTCGTCAGGGCTGCCAACACAAATCCAGCCGACCCCTTCTTGGTCGGGAAACTGGACCCGGTTGAAGTGTTCGGAACTGTACTATACACAAGAACAGTTAGCATACGAGAAATTTTGAGTGTTTGGTCATTGAGTGCATTTCATTATAAATTCTGTCAATTTACTCCAACAACATTTTAGAGTTTTGTAGATGATGAGGCCGAGGTCATTCAAGTTCAAAGAAAAAACTCTTCTGTACTTAGTATGAAAATTCGAAAAAAAAAAAAAAATGACAGGCTCGTCATTAACCGTTACCCCAGGCTAAACCAGGCCAGAATAAGCCGACCTTCAGAAGTAAATGAAATTGACGTGCATGCATAAACACATGATATTTGCTTTTGTCAGAGGTCATTGAAGAAATGACAGGCGAATGATTATCTGGCTGTCAAGACTGAAGGTTTTATTTACATTAGAAACAAGGAGAGAGAACTAATCATGCGCATTTTAGCCGTATGCTGCCTTGTATGGGATTTTATTTGTTATTACTTAACACCTAGTGCATTAATACCATTGATGTTGGATTGACTATGTTTCATATATATATATATATATATATATATATATATATATATATATATACATATATATGTGTGTGTGTGTGTGTGTGTGTATGTGTGTGTGTGTGTGTATATATATATATATATATATATATATATATATATATATATATATATATACATATACATACATATATAGCTCGCATGCTAAGATATATTCTTTTTCATCCCAAGCAAAGACGCAAGCACGGAAGTCCAGGTGACTTGACGCAACCGATAACTTTATATTTCTTTAACAGTTGGGTAATAAAAGCGTAATTTCATTTTTGCATCAACGCGTTATCTTTTGCAAGTATAATTATATCAGCAAGACTCCTTTATCTTTCAAAAAGTGCTCATTGAGCGACTAATCAAATTGTAAGGTAATATTTCTGGCACCATTCATTTCTTAAATATCGTGAATTGTAACAGTTGAATATGTAAAGAACTGTAATATAACTAAAGCGATCTGTAACCTATCAGGGAGAAGTTTAAAATAGCTAGCCATTACTCTACCCGATAAACCCCAATAAAGGTTTATGTTAATTGCCAGTGTTATTCCATAATTACCTCGAACATTTTAGGCAAAATTTCTTCTGGAACATTTCAGCGAACGCACGCATGTACACACACTAGACGTATATAATTACATATATATATATATATATATATATATATATATATATATATATATATCTACATACATACATACATATACATACACACACACACACACACATACACATGTTAAGCCATAGTAACCAGGAGAATCAAATTCACTTCAGCTTGCAAATAACTTGCTCCCAGAGGGAATCACATATTGTGATACGGCACAGCCAGCCTGACCAGGATTCGAACCATTGCTTTGATGGGTGGCATGCGGGTTGTTAACGGCTACATCATCCCTGTCGAATTCAGGTTCTCTGTACTTTCAATCGAAATCAGCCGGTCTTCCGCATGATAGCTGATTGCTATGCGTATATGTGTATGTACGCGCGTAAATGTCAGTTATACGCGATGTGTTTGCAAACATTCAAATATTAAATCACGAATAGTCTTTCATTATCCAGTTCACTTTACATTGGGAATAACGTACACTCAAAGGGAATTATGTTTGATAATGTTGATATTGTAACGTGTCTAGTAAGACCTTCGCCTCTCTAGCTTGAGGTCCAGCGTTCGAATCTCGTTTCTGTAATATCCAGTGTGCATGTGTTTACTTAAGTTGCAAATGAATACCTTTTAAACAGTCGATCATAGTGGGATGCGTCACTCATTGTAGAATGCTATTCGAAAACGAATTAGAAGGGTAATAACTTAAGCCTCCCGTCGAAGAGCTATATATATATAATATTATAATATATATATATATATATATATATATATATATATATATATATATAGTATTATATATAAATAATTTATAATTATATAATATAATATAATATATATATATGATATATACACGTATATATAGTATATATATATATATATATATATAATATATATTTATATTATATATATAACTTATAACTATATATGTGTATGTATGTATGTATATGTATATATATATGCATGTATACACATGCGTTATTCAAAATTAAACAGCTTCACCCACTATGGGAGGGTCCAGAATAATAATACAATGTCTGAACCTCATTCGTCAGTCAAACCGTTGAAGTCAAATAATTCAGTTACACTAGAGGGCCATCAGCAGCACTTCGAATCTTGTCCTCTTACAGAAACAGCTCGTGTCAACTCTTAATTTACACGGATTCGATTAATTCGTGTGCTTATGTATATATATATATATATATATATATATATATATATATATATATATATATATATATATATATTATAGTATAGCACATATATGTAAATAGTAGGCGTTCTTTTTTTAATGTGCATTTATACGCGCAGACAGGGTCCTCTTTTCTGATAAATAACCAAATAAAATCCCACCGATTATGGTCACTATTTCAGTCGCTGTCTGTTTAATGGATATTGCCACGTAGAGTTAATGCAATTCAATAGCAGTAATTTTGGTGGTAATAATAAATCCCGTTTTTATTTCTTTATCCGGTTACCTATCTTTACCATTGTTATAAAATATGATAGGAATGATTCCTTTTCAAATATAGTTGTGACTTTCAACAATTGCTTTGTTATTGTTATTTCTCGAGCTTCAAACCGAACTTCCTTTGATGTCATCTGTTATTTTATGACGTTTTATTCGTTCATACGTAATTCAAACCTGACCTTTTTGCTAAAGTTTTAAAGTTTCATAAATGTGAGAACCTGGAAGGCATGATATAATGCTGCAGTATTGCATGCTGACATTTACACATTTCAGATTAGACCTTTTTTTCTTTTTTTTTTCATTTCACAGAAGTGAGGGAAGAAAAATATTGATGAGAATAATGTTTCCTCGGAGTCTCGCAATTGCTTTGTTTTTCGATAAATGAAGTCGGAGTTGAAAAGTGTGTCGTGATGAAGTCAGTTTTTTTTTATTTTGGATCAGAATTAAAAACAGGTTATCGTTAATTAAAGTCATTTGCTAGTTTAGTTTCTAGGAAGGCTTCACTTTCTGTATTATAAATCACCCCTTCTTCATTTCTTCGAATTTCATGAAAGCCACGCATGGGATTTTTGCTGCGAAGTTGCAGTTATTATCATTATTTTTATACATATGAAATTATACTTCTGATTTAATTTTATTGATATTTAAAACTGGTAACATAACTTGTAGTTTATACAACATAGCAGTTAGAACTTTAGACGACTTTATCTCATTAGAAATGAAATATACATTACTTAATTCACATTCGACCTCCAATAAACAGGAATGATTATATCTAACGCCTCTCTCTCTCTCTCTCTCTCTCTCTCTCTCTCTCTCTCTCTCTCTCTCTCTCTCTCTCTCTCTCTCTCTCTCTCGTTAAGTAGTAGTACAGTAGTCATTTTCATACTTACTTATTGGTATTACGACAGAAAACCATTATGGATTGTATATAATTCCCGCTGTCATGTACCTAACCATGGCCAGTACAATAGCGCTCCGAATCAGTGCGAAGTCATTCGATGACAAACCCAGGGTCAGTGGAGTTCCTTGCAGCTATTCACAGACGTCATTTGTGGTTTTGCAAGACTCCCATATGGGACGCCAGAGGTCACTGAGGTGCCTGTTTAGTTTTCCTCCATATAATCTGAATTGCAACTTTGGTGAGAAAGGCAAAGAGAGTTGAAAAAGAACGAAGCGTAATTGATTCATATATAATGCCGCAGTAACAGCTTACGTCATTGAGAGAGAATATTTTTCTCAAAAAAAGGTACACTTGGAATTTATGTAATATATTAGAACAGATATGGGAAAGGTTAAAAATAATGATTGGTAGAAGAGAGAGAGAGAGAGAGAGAGAGAGAGAGAGAGAGAGAGAGAGAGAGAGAGCGATGATAAAACAAGAAACGGAAAGAAAACAATAATAGAAAACAAAGAAAAGGGAAAGGAAAAGCGTCTCGCTCGAGGGGACCATTACTAGATATTTCACCTTGATGGTAAGTCTTTTTCAAAGTCACCAATAATGGCCAGAATTTCACCTAAGTAATGACTGTTATTCCCTTTTATTTTCGTCAGCCTGCTCCTGACGGATCTCGTTTTCAATTAGCAATTCAGTTCGACGTGTGTCAGATGAGGTCAAGTGAGATGACGTGTCCATTGTTCTGCTGGTAGGTGGTTTTCTTCGGCCGAGTCCTCAACGTTGTTGTAGGCGGTGATCTCTGGGGTTGATGCTGCTTGTCCGGAGGACGCTTATGTCACCTGCCAGGTGGGTCTGTTGATTATTATTGGTCCTATCACGAACCCCCCGTAGGCGGATATAGCCGTCAGTGCACCTTCAATCCTTTTACTGGACCTCCATTCGTATGCTCTCTCCTCCATCTTGCCATAAGTTCCTCTTTGGACGAGTGGTTTTCGCGCTCGGCTATCAATCCGGTGGTCCCAAGTTCGATTCTCGGCGCGGCCAACGTTGAATCAGAGGAATGTATTGAATGTATTTCTGGCGATAAAAATTCTTTTCTCGATATAATGTGGTTCGGATCCCACAATAAGCTGTAGGTCCCGTTGCTTGGTGACCAATTGGTCCCTAGCTACGTAAAAATATCTAACCTTCGGGCCAGCCTTAGGAGAGCTGTTAATCAGCTCAGTGGTCTGGTAAAACTAAGATATACTTAACTTTTTTCCATCTTGCCATGCACCCTCTCCTAACACTTGTTTCATAGTGCAGCTGCGAGGCTTTCGTCCTATTACACCTTGCAAGGTTTTCTACTCTCAATTTCCATTTCAGCGCTGAATGGCCTCGTAGGTCCCAGTGCATGGCCTTTGGCCTAAATTCTCACTTATCACAAGCGCAGCCCTGAACCGCACCTCTCCTTTGTTGTGTGTAGCAGTTGGTCGTCAGATTCTCTGGAGATCCTTTATGTTTCAAAAAAAAAATGATAAGTAATGACATTGTTCTGGAAAACGTTTTCGTACTCCGATTTCATTTTGGTTTGATGAAAGATGTTGGCAGCTCTTTAGTCTTCTGTAGTTTTGTCCTTTATTTGAACGTAGGTGTTGAATATGTTTTTAGGATTATGAAATGGATAAGGTTTTCTGTTATTAATGAAAGAAATATGGCCTTGTTTGTGCCGCCATGGCTCTCTCTCTCTCTCTCTCTCTCTCTCTCTCTCTCTCTCTCTCTCTCTCTCTCTCTCTCTCTATTCCCTTACATTAAGGAAACGAGACATCAAGAGTTTTTTGGATGGTGACCGTCATATTTACATAAATCTGATGGATGTGACTAGTAGGTTATAATATACATATGTATTTATAATATTATATTATAATATATATATATATTATATAAGTATAATATATGTATATAAAACATGTGAGTATATGTGTTGTATGTGGACATATACTTTCAGGGATCAGAGAAAAGTAAATAGGAAATCTAAGGCAACAATCAAAACAGAAATAAACCACATTCTTTGAGAGTAGCATTTCAGCTCTCATATTCGCTGTTTCCTTCCTATCCTTCCCCCTTGTTATAATAAAAGTGATTACCCGCCAGCAAGTTGCTTTCGAAGTCATTTATAGATACGATATGGGGAACGTGTTGACGTGTTGTTCAGTATAAACATGATGTGAGGAATAATGTTGAAACACTCTCTCTCTCTCTCTCTCTCTCTCTCTCTCTCTCTCTCTCTCTCTCTCTCTCTCTCTCTCTCTCTCTCTCTCTCTCTCTCATAGACAATACATACGTGAAATTCCTACTTCTACTAA
The DNA here is from genome assembly GCF_015104395.2 of Macrobrachium nipponense. Taxonomy (NCBI): domain Eukaryota; kingdom Metazoa; phylum Arthropoda; class Malacostraca; order Decapoda; family Palaemonidae; genus Macrobrachium; species Macrobrachium nipponense. Next base: position 9,007,286 of record NC_087217.1, read on the forward strand.
ATCTGTTACTGATGGTACGGTGGTAGTAACACTTGTTTTTCTTTAATTTTGCACCAAGCTTCATAAAGTTACACACGTAAAAAACGATAGATGGTTATAATAAAGGATTTCAGCTCTCTCCTCTCTCTCTCTCTCCTCTCTCTCTCTCTCTCTCTCTCTCTCTCTCATTTATTTATTTATTACTTATATCTAGGAACGAGTCTTTCATTTCTTATGGACACAATTTTATTAGTCCTACTTTCCATCTACCCTAGTACTATTCTTCTTGCATTCTAATACATTTCTGTCTATTTATTAATAAATGTTTTTATTTTTTAGTGAGTGGGATCTCTTCTTTCTGCATTTCCCTTTAGTTCCTCTTAATTCTTCCTAATGAACACCATATTCCTTGGAAGCTTGAATTTCAAGTCAATAGCCCATGTGGGCTTCTTCTTGATAATAATAATGATAATAATAATAAGTCTTATTGAAAGATATTACTGCATCAGCTGCATTCAACTTGTAAATAGTCTTCTCTATTAAAAAAGAAAAAAATAGAGAAGACTATTTACAAGTTGAATGCAGCTGATGCAGCAATATCTTTCAATAATACTTGTCTGAAAGAGGGTATCCTTCCAAGATGATAATAATAATAATAATAATAATAATAATAATAATAATAATAATAATAATAATAATAATAATAATAATAATAATATCGATTGATCAATAGACACAACCATGAAAACTTACCTTAATGGATTTAAAAAAAAATTTGAGATGAAGGTTGAAAAATTGACTTTTCTCCTTAGTTTTGTACTTCATTCTTGGAAAGACTGTTGCGCTCTTTTTGGCTCTTCCAAAAGAATCCTTGCAATTATTCACGCACGAAGGGAATCTTATTCCAGAGGATACGCTCTACAACGTAGCTGGTTATTGGACATTCGTATGTGCCATTTACATGGCAATGTTATTTCCAGGCTTCCCTCTCATGTTAATTCAATTTGTGGTGCTGCTTCTTTGCTCCTCCCGAACACACCAGAAGAAGAAATGCAATCAAGTTGAGTGGGGTTAAATCACATAAATGAAAGAAAAAACTATTTTGAAGAGCAAATTTACTTCATTTGTGAAAAAAGACGATTGTTTTGCGGTAACGTTTCTTTCTGCATACAGGATTAAGGAAATGAGCGAGTGGTTTACAATGGGAAGGTAGCGAAGAGTAATCCACTTGCAACGTTAGCTTCAAGAGGTAGGAAGAACTTCCACTTCAACCGATAGAATGTTTAGACGTGAGAAGCCAACGAGAACTGGACGGAAACCGGAATTCAACGGAAGGAAAAATATCTGGGCATATTTCTTCGCTCGTTTTCAGTGGTCACATATACAGTAATTCCTTCGATTTGTTCCCCAATAATCATTTTATGGATAGATTATATTTTCATGCTGTTTATTGCTGATGAGGTTTATTATATGCATAGTATGGCTATTGATTTGAGGCATGTACTACATCGAAGCATCGATTTTATCTGCATGATAACATTTATCCTTTTTTTTTTTTTAATTCTCAAAAATTATTGGTTTTCATGGGTTTCATTTTCAGTTAATAGTGTAAACCTGTATGTTTGGTCTGCTAAAAATAATGGACTTCATAGATACATGTAGGATTTTTTGGGCCATTCATTTTCTATTCTTATTTTTTCTTCGTAGGATTTTTTGGGGCATTCATTTTCTATTCTTATTTTTTTCTTTTGCGACATAAATAATACCAAACACAATGCCAAGTTCCATGCGAACAAAAGCAGTTGCTTGCCAGATAATACATCATCTGGATATAGCAGCGGCCGCGCAGGCGATTTTGAATAGAACACGAGCACAGTTGATCTTTAGTTAATGCACTTAGTTTGCTGTTTTCCATTGAATTTAATAGTGATCCTCAGTGGACTTATAAAAGCATCATTTGCATGTGAAAGCACCAGGATTAAGAGTTTAACAACACGCGGATCAAGGGCCAGCAGTATATTTTATTTTATTCATTTCTTTTCCCTTCATCGCACGTTAATGATCCTTCATTATCCATTCATTATTCATTTTCCCCACACGAAGCCCTTCAAGCGTTGCAAAGCTCTTATAATGACCGTGGCTTTTGGCAGCCTGAGCTGTTGTCATTTCAAAAGATTAAGCGTATTTCTGGCGGCGTTTGTTTTATTGTTTTCATGGAAGGTGAGAAAAAACATTTGAACATTTGGGGATCAAGCATGCCCGCCCCCTCTCTCTCTCTCTCTCTCTCTCTCTCTCTCTCTCTCTCTCTCTCTCGTGAAATGGATTTTAGTTGCCCTTTTGCGAAAATCAAGTTGATATGCAATTATATTAGTGTACGTTGAAGGCCGCGTCCTTTTAAAAGTGAGACAGATGATAATTCCGAGGCAGAATCCGTATGGAATTAGTGACTCCTTTTATTAGCTTTAAGAAGATCTTCACATTGCGGAAGTCCATTTCGAAGTAGTAAACTCAGGCCCGTAAATAAGGCTTTTAACACCTACTGAGTAATGACAGTTACCAGGAAGCGTTCAACAATCATATGTAACTCGGTTTTGTAAGAACTTGATGGTGTCAGATGTAATTTATCATTCGTTGAAGGCCAGGCGATGAATGACACCGTAACAGGAGCTAGGAAAATAATAAAAAAGAAAATTCTTAGAATTGAACCTTCTTTCGTTCTTGGCACTTATGGTGTTTACAGTTTTTAGTTTCGTTCGCTTAGTAAGTTTTATCTTTTGGGTCTTTTCAAAATTTTGATGGACTGTTATATCAGATAGGAGGAGTGTTATATTTTAAAGACAACGTTTGCAACCTGCGTTTGGCTGAAAGTAAAATCGTCAAGGAAGTTGATGAGACTTCTGGAGAGAAAGGTGTCATTGGATTTGATTAAGTTTCGTGTCCATGTAAATGTTGGGAACCAAAGTAACAGCTTAAATCTGAGCTTCCATAAGGAATTTGGATGCATATCCGCTAAGCAGAGGAGGTGAGTAGAAATTGAGATCATTCGAATCAAACGTCTCCCAGTTTTCGCAGTGAAGAAAGTACCTATTGTGCCAGAGCTGAATAAATCTGGTCGGTCAGAGTCGGCAGAGTAGGATTGCATTTAGTATTTGAATAAATGAAAAAGGGACACGATCTCAAAGTAAGGGAATGGAAAGAGAACAAATGAATTACTGTAGAACAGAGTAGAATGGTCTTATTTTTCATTTCTCTGAGCAGAAATCTTTGTATTGTAAATTCCCCTGAAGGGAAGTTAAATCTGCTTTCGTGAATGCTCTTTGAAGAATGTAAAGACCTCTAGGGAAATGACTGTTTCAGCAAGTTTTGATTAACTTAGCAGTTGACAAAAGGGTGAATGGTAACATTGCTTTTGAATTTCATCAAAAGTTTTCAGTATTTTGGGTGGCATTTAAGAGTATTAAATTTATAAAAGTCTTTGCTATTCCAGAAAAGGAGTGAAAAAGATCTTGATAGATGTAGAATAAGGTTTGCATATAATCACAGTGTACCGGTCTGAGTTTTTTTTTTTATTATTATTAATTTTGGAAACAATGTATTTTGGTATCTATACTGATATTTTGATATGGTTTTCTATCTTCAATAAAAAAAGATATATATCCATTTTGTAGATTCCTTGTTTGGCTGGGCCTCCTGGCATCTTCATTAATGCCATTCAGTTTTTGAACAG
>NC_087217.1:9015991-9063491 GCF_015104395.2 Macrobrachium nipponense
AGAATTATAGTACAGACGTATATATGTCGATAATATATATATAGATATATATATATATATATATATATATATATATATATATATATATATATATATATATATATATATATATACATATATATATATATATATATATATATATATATATATATATATATATATATATATATATATATATATATATATATATCTGTAATCTTCTGAGTCTCCTTTGACTTCAGGGCGAAAAATCCGTGTGAAAAACATACATGTACATGTACCTATATAATCAAATATGAATTATGCATACAAATATATAAATATTATATATATATTATATATCTATCATATGTACATATATATAATTGAATATAAATTATGTATACAAATATATACATAAATATATATATATATATATCATATATATATATATATTATGCGGCATGTATACATACATGTGTGTATATATATGAATATATGTGAGCCCCAATGTGTTTGTGTATGCAAGAAATATGTATGTATGCCTTTACACGTACTCAGACTGCCCAGATTCATAGCATATCCCAGGCACTTCTGGAAGTTTTTTTTTTTTTTTTTTTTTTGTATATTGCGTTTTACCCGCTTCATTGCTCTGAAGGCTGTTGCAAAATTCCAGAAAAATTACTTCATAAACATGTCATTATTTCTTATGCATTGGCTCTTTTGAATCTGGCTTGGAAGCGGTTTGGGATAGTGTGAAATTTTACTTGCTGTCGTAGTTCATCAGATGCACTCGTAATTGGAGAGAGAGAGAGAGAGAGAGAGAGAGAGAGAGACCTTACCTTACAGACCTTACATCTTGTTCGGGTTGCCCCAGGTCCCTCATGTGAGGCACCTCTAATGTCTACCAGAGAGTTGCTAGTACATCTTCCGGTATATTTTGCATCTTCCAATCTTGGATGGTCTGGGATGCAGTTTAGATATTTGTCGAGCTTATTCTTAAACACATCTACGCTCACTCCTGATATATTCCTCAGATGAGCTGGCAACGCATTGAATAGACGCTGCATTATCGATGCTGGTGCGTAGTGGATTAATGTCCTGTGTGCTTTCCTTATTTTTCCTGGTATATTTTTTGGGCACTATTAATCTACCTCTGCTTGCTCTTTTGTGATATTTTTTAGTTCCATGATATTTTCTGCTATTCCTTCTATCTGTTTCCATGCCTGAATTATCATGTAGCGTTTCTCTTCTCCTTTCCAGACTATATAATTTTAAGAATTGTAGTCTTTCTCAGTAGTCTAGGTCCTTAACTTCTTCTATTCTAGCTGTAAAGGACCTTTGTACACTCTCTATTTGTGCAATATCCTTTTGATAGTGTGGGTACCATATCATATTGCAATATTCAAGTGGACTACGAACATATGTTTTATAAAGCATAATCATGTGTTCAGCTTTTCTTGTTTTGAAGTGCCGTAACAACATTCCCATTTTTCTTTGTTTACATTTTGCCAACAGAGTTGCTATTTGATCATTGCATAACATGTTCCTATTCATCATCACACCAAGGTCTTTAACTGCTTCCTTATTTGTGATGGTCTCATTATTAGGTCCCTTATATGCATATAGCTTTCTTTCTCTGTCTCCATAATTTATTGATTCAAATTTATCAGAGTTAAATACCATCCTATTTACTCTGCCCAATCATATACTTTGTTAAGGTCTCTTTGTAGAGCGTTCCTATCTTCATCACAAGTAATTTCTCTACTTATTCTTGTGTCATCTGCGAAACTACTCACTACCGAATCCTTAACATTATTGTCTATGTCTTCAATCATAATAACAAAACAGTATTGCAGCTAACACCGTACCTTGCGGCACACCGGATATTACCTTGGCTTCATCCGATTTCTCGTCGTTTGCAATAACTATCTGTTTTCTGTTGTGTAAAAATTCTTTTAACCATCTTCCATACTTTATCCACGATATTCCACCACGTATTGTGTTTTCTAATTTTCTTCGCTAATATATTATGGTCTACTTTATCAAAAAGCTTTTGCAAAGTCTAAATAAACCACATCTGTTTCATTTCCGCTTTTCATATTTTTGAATATGTTTTCACGGTGGACTAACAGTTGGGTTTGTGTACTTTTTGTTTTCCGGGTACGAAACCATGTTGTCCTTTATTAAACAAATATTTTTTATTAAATGTTTCATAATATGTTTCTTCATTACCTTTCATACACTTTTCATTATATGTGATGTTAGACTCACAGGCCTATAATTACTTGCCTCTAGTCTTGATCCCACTTTTGAAACAAGTAGGGGTAATATACGCTAATTTGTGCTCATCATATATCTTGCCTGTATCTACACTTTGTCTTAATAATATTGCAAGTGGCTTTGCGATAGAATGAACTACTTTCTTTAACAAAATAGCAGGAATTCCATCGGCCCTGCAGCAGCTCCATTTTTAATTTCATTAATAGCCTGCACAATATCAGCTTCATTAATATCTATGTCAGCTAAATATTCACTATTTTCATCCCTTACTTCTATATCATTATCTTCATTATCTATTCTAGGGGTGAATTCTCTCTTATATCGTTCTGCCAGTATGTTGCAAATTTCCTTTTTTTCATTCGTTAATCTCCCTTCAATTCTCAGAGGGCCTATTTCTATTCTTCTTTTATTCATTTTCTTCGCATATGTGTATAATAGTTTGGGGTTTTGCTTGATATTTAATAGGGTTTTTTCTTCCAAGTCCCGTTTTTCATTTTCTTTTGATTGTATAATCTTTTTTTCTGCATTTTCTATCTTACTTTTTAGTTCTATAACTTTCCATGCATTTTTTCTTTGCAAGACCTTTTTTCCACTTTCTGATTTTCTGGAACAAGATTCTTCTGTCTCTTGGTATGCATGAATGATGTTTACTTTTCTTCTTCGGTATATATTTTTCCACTATTATCTCCAATATTTTATATAATATCTCCGTATTTACCCTTATGTCATCACTTACGAAAATGTTATCCCAATCTTTGTTTAATTCTTCATTAATTTCTGACCATTTTATATTTTTACTGTAGAAGTTGTATTTTCCATATCCTTCCCACTTTTTCATTTCTTGCTTATCTCTATTTTCACTTGCTTTGGAATGAACTGTTAATTCTATGACATTATGGTCTGAAATACTCGCATTATAAACTATTATTTCTTTAACATAATTCATCTCGTTCACAAATACTAGGTCTAAGTATTTCCTTCCTTTCTTGTTGGCAGGTGATTTATTTGTTGAATGTTGTATTCTAGTAGCATATCTAATAGCTTTTCAAATTGCCTCTTATCTTCTGCACTACTATTACTCTCTTTTTTATATGTATAAGTACAACCACAATCTCCTATTCGTTCTTTCCATTCTACGAAAGAAAGTTGAAGTCTCCAGATAGGAGAATAGTCCAGTCCTTGTGATTTCTACATATATCATCCAATTTTTTCAATTATTAAGTCAACTCTTTAGTATTAGGAGGTCTATATATTACTATGTTCATCAATTTTTCGATTCAAATTCTACCGCTATTAGTTCACATTCTGAGTTACTATATTTCTCATATATTTTTCCTTGTTTTTTGTCTTTCCCATATATTGCGGTTCCCCCTTGATTCCTATTTTTTCTATCTGATCTATAAGTTTGGAACCCTTTTATTTGATCATCATTCCCAGTCTCTTGGGAATACCAGGTTTCACTTATATTCATTATATCTATTTTTCTTTTCATTTTGGGTTATTCTTCTAAGTACTCTATTTTTCTTTTTGAGTTTACTCGTAACTAAACCCTGCACATTCATCACTATGATGGTTTGCGTGTTTCTCCTTCATTTAATACTGATAGTAATAAGGATTTTCCCATGTCTTTTCTGTTTCTCGGGTATGTTGTTCTTTTTTTCATTTCCAGAAAATTCTGACATTAAAAAATCCAACTTTTCCATAATATTTGATCTTCCTTCATCATAATTATTCATTTTGTGTCTGAATCTGCAATTTTCTCCGTTTCTGCAATATCCTCTTGCATAATAAATACAGTTATTATCTCTTGAGTAGAATTTCGGAGCTGATGCTTTGAAATTCTTTGCTGACACCTCTGCATATCTCATTGGTGGTTTGCTTTTCTCTTTTACCTGATATTCTTGATTTCTCTCTTTATTAGTTTCTTTCTTATTTTTGGATTTTATTACTTGGTTGGTTATTTATTTGATTATGATCATGGCTACAGGGTGCATATATTGCATTTTTTGTCGAACTTACATCCTTTTCCTTCTTTTAGGTTTTTACATATTTTTGGATGCAGATCTCTGCAATCATCCCCATATCCATCTAAGTATGCACATTTACCATATATTTCATAGTTTTGACATATCTTAGGATGATTGTAGTAACATCTTTCTCCAAATCTGCAATTCCCTCTTTTCAAAAGGTTGCAGATTTTGTCTTTCTTGTCTATTTTTCCTCTTTCCCGTCATTGTATAGATCTGGGTAGAGCCTCTTCGGGATTTGCTTTTCTGTTGTCATATCGTAATTTATTTCTTCGTAGGTATGCTGCTTTATTGCCTCATATGTAGTATCAATGAGTATCTCTGCATCCATACTTTTATCTTGTTCTTTGTTTTTCCTTATTTTTTTCTGTCATTTCATTTTTGTTTACTTCTCTTCCGTTTTCCTCTTCTTCTTTTTTCTTCTTCTTCTTCTCCTTCTCTTCTTCTTCATCCTCAACTATTTGTACATTCAATCTTGATTTAATAACATTGTCTTATCCATGATAGACATGTTGAAACAAAAAATTCTTGTATCTTTTCTCAAATCTTGTATTACCTCAGCACACTGTGGATGGGTCGGAATGTTGCATGCAGCACATTTTCTGATTAGGTTTTGTGGATTTGACTATGCTATACCAAACCTTACACAGTTTGCATGCTTTTGGCATTCTTTTTCCTAATGCTCAATTAGTATATTCACAAGATTCACCTTATTCATTTTCTTTGTCGATATGTTGGTTTTATGTATATTTTCTTTATAGAGTCTCTTGACCACTTGGATTTTATTTGGAACTTCTTCAATTATTTTCAAGATGTTTTCATTAGATTTGTTCCAGTTTGAAGGATTATATCCTTCTAATATATCTATGAATGCTTTTTGTATCTTTTCTTTTTGGTTAGGAGGACGCTGTTGCTGCTTTCCGCATAGATGAGAAATGCCAGTTCCCCTTCCTGCTACATTCATCGTATTGCGGCGAAATTCTGCCTAGAACACGCCAAATTACGGCCACCTTTTGTGTTCCCGCAGTTGGAACTTACTGCCATCTTGTTTCTGATTATAAGTAAGTTACACTTGAAAAAATAAACTAACTTAGGAAGACGCTTTATCCTACTATTTTCACACTAAATCTTATACCTGAATAGTTCAACGAACACTCTAGATATTTCCTCAAAATTCTAGTCGTATGTTAAAACTTGTGATATCTTTGTTGATTATTGTGTGACTTACCGGCCGGGTAAGCGTCTCACCAAGCAAAGGAATGGCTACTACGAGAGAGAGACGAGGTAGCAGGTTAGGGAAGAGGAAGAGGTCGGACTTACTCAAGTCTTCCATGAAACATGGGAATTTTTATTTTATTTTGGTGCCCCTCTTTTGTCATAATGTAATTTATAGATACACTCACATTATTTTCTCATTTATGTATATGGCTTATCAGTGAACTTTATATATTTATTATATAATGTTTATATAAGCATATATGTATATAAATATATACTTAAGCAAACAGACACGCACATATATATATTCTATTTTAATTCCATTTTTTATTTTATTTGAACTAAGGTTTCATAACCCGTTTCCTTTACTCTTTTTTAGTCAATCAGGATGATGTTAAAATTGCTGAATAAATTCTGGTTTTTAGCCCAGGGTCTATCTTAAGAGAGAGAGAGGGATGAGAGAGAGAGAGAGAGAGAGAGAGAGATACAAGGAGTTACAAGGATTAGGATGTCTCAAAGACTTCCATCCGAGGAGACATCGTGTGCTCACTTATCTCTAGGAATAGGTTTTAATGTTCGTTTACAGTGTCCTAATGGTTTTGTCTAGCTTTTTTATTAAACTCTTCCACACTGAGAGAGAGATGAATGGACAGATTCTTCTTCACTGAGCTTTAAGTTGCCTATTGCAGTTTCCAGGTAAGCAAAGAAGAAGGGCTTAACATTATATATATATATATATATATATATATATATTATATATATATATATTTATATTTATTTATATATGTTGTGTGTATGTGTGTCCATATATATATTTGTATATATATATATGTATAAACATAAATATATACAAGTATATATACATATGTATGCATGAATGTGTATGTGTTTGCATTAGTGTCCTTGGATGCAAAGAGAATATTTCTCTCGAGGGTGACTTGATAAATTTGTGCTTCAGACTGTGTTCTGAGATATTTCCATACATAACAGAGAGAGAGAGAGAGAGAGAGAGAGAGAGAGAGAGAGAGAGAGAGAGAGAATATCTATAAGACCGAAATCCAATTTCCACCAAGTGGACGGGGCTTGTCAAGTGAAGGGACTTGGGTTTATTGGAGTTCCGCATCGTGTGACTGATGATTGAAAGAAGCCAATTTACTATGGGCCTTCTTGGGTCTGCAGGACGGCTGCCCTTCGCCTGCTGCAGCTCAAGCTCAGCTTAGGCTCTCTTCTCTCTCTCTCTCTCTCTCTCTCTCTCTCTCTCTCTCTCTCTCTCTCTCTCTCCCCCTATAATCTGCAAAAGAGATGGCTCAGTAGTTGCTTTTTTATTTTATATGCATATATATATATTTGTATGTATATATATATATATATATATATATATATATATATATATATATATATATATATATATATATACCATACATGACCAGTAGATGAAACATTATATGCATATATATATATATATATATATATATATATATATACTTATCCACAGGTGAAAAAATATGAAGCAGGGTGTAGGTCCTGACTGGTTTTGGCTTTATTCCGTCAATGGCTTGGAAATTAAGTCAGAACCGGTCAGGACCTACACCCTGACTCTTATTTTTCACCTGTGGATATGTGTGATAAATGATAAATGAATTGCCTGCTAAAGTGATCATATATATATATATATATATATATATATATATATATATATTATTATATATATATATATTGATTAGGAATGCACTTGGTCACCTTTCGTTGCTAGAGTACCCTTGTTGAGGATGAACTGTTCAAGTTTTGATGAACAATCCACAATATTGAACTGTGTTTGGCGATGAGGTATGTGGCTCTTTTTTTCCTGAGATGAAACTTGATTACTAGGACAATTTCAAATACTCAAAAACCCATAGCACAATGCGACACTGATCCGGTTATAAAAATTGCGAAGGACCACCTATGTCTTCGAGGAGGGCCCGAGATTTGAGAAAAAACGAGGAAAAAATTTAAATCTTCATTCCAGCAAAAATCATCGAATGACATTTCTTTCTCATGTTCTCCAAACCATGATTAATGTTAATCAGGAAGTGTTTGCGTCTCTTCAAGCATCTTAAATTAGAGCGATTTTCATGCGTCTGTGACTTAAGAATAATTCGATGTCGGTACCGCTTGGAGACAATAATGTAAAAGGCAATGAATTTTAAACTTTTAATTTGGAAGTTATAATATTTCATAAAGAGAATTCAGAAGGTGTGGATTCCAGTACATTTACATACCAGAAGTGATTCCTGGTATGACGTCTTCATCTGCTGGACTGGAATTACCGGTGCTTTAACGCTGCCAGATATGCAATAACCAAGCTTATTTTTTATTTATATTATTGATAGTCGTCTTCATATTGATATCCAATAAGTGGGCAGTAAATTAATGGCGACACCTTTTCAGATTCTTAATTCACACAGAAGTGACCGAAGCAGGTTTTGTTTGTGAACTGTCGGCATGTTTTATGTGTGTGTGTGTGTGTGTTTGCTTGTGCTGAACTTTGGACATGCATCTGCATAAATTGGGTCTGTTATTGGATGCTAGGTCTCCTCCTCCTGTTTAATGGGTTTGCTGTGTTATTGCAGAAGTTGATGTTGCAATAGATGTTCGCGTGTGGCTCCGATTAGACTGGTATTAGTGAGAGTTGCAGTGACGAGAGAATACTCTTCCTGGTAAATCGTTGCAAGTATATATCAGTAAGTTGTATATTCCTGTTTTGGTGCTTTGTAAGCCCTTAATGTATTATTCCAATCATTCCTCTTTGATATGGAAATCGATATTAAATGTAACACAGCCTTTAATACAGCCTTTGAAGGAGGAAACGAGATTCAGCCGAGTAATTATAATAATTGAAACCATTGCAGTTTCCGTTCAAAAAAACCATTCTCTGAGATTTTGTTACCTTTGACGCAACACATATTTTTTTTAGTAATTTGGAAATAACTGAAAAGCTTTCTCAAAAGTTTCCTTCATATGCCCCGTGGTATTCTATGCTAACACTACACTTACACACGCAGAGAGAGAGAGAGAGAGAGAGAGAGAGAGAGAGAGAGAGAGAGAGAGAGAGAGAGAGAGAGAGAGTGTCAATGGTTCACCGACCAGGACTGTCAGCCAGTGAGAAACCGTAATTTAAATCAAATACCTAACTGTCCACAGTCCCAGTAAAACAGTGAGAACACCAAGACTGGCAAACTGTCGTAGCAGCTGTATGAGTTTGCCAAACATTAATTGGATTAAGCATCTTGGAGTTTGAAATTCCCGGCTGTGTCTACGCCCGAAGCAAAGGAAACTACGTAATTACAAACAGTATTCGCTAACGCTAATTAATGATGAAATAGCTTGGACTTTCTTATATATACTTCTATAATATATATATAATCATATATATATATATATATATTATTATAATATATATATATATTCCTCTAAATAACAAGGTAGCCTTGGATTTTCTATTTACAACATGCAGAAGTCATATAAATTCCATCCATCTCTGCCATAAATGTTTTTTTTTTTTTTTTGTTTTTTTTTTTTTTTTGCAGTCAGGCTACATTATATTCTAAGGAGATCATTCTTTTCTTTAAAAACTGCTGTCTGGAATAGCGAGGAAGAAAAACACTTTCTATTCTCCTAATTTTTAATTCACGAATTATAGACCAACCTTGTACAAAGGAACCTAGTTAAAAAATTAATGCTCTCTCTCTCTCTCTCTCTCTCTCTCTCTCTCTCTCTCTCTCTCTCTCTCTCTCTCTCTCTCTCTCTCTCTCGTACATACATACATACATACATACATATACATATATATATATATATATATATATATATATATATATATATATGTATATGTATGTATGTATGTATGTATGTATGTATGTACGAGAGAGAGAGAGAGAGAGAGAGAGAGAGAGAGCATTAATTTTAACTAGGTTCCTTTGTACAAGGTTGGTCTATAATTCGTGATTAAAAATTAGGAAAATAGAAAGTGTTTTTCTTCCTCGCTATTCCAGACAGCAGTTTTAAAGAAAAGAATGATCTCCTTAGAAATATAATGTAGCCTGACTGCAAAAAAAAAAAATAAAAAAAAAAAAAAAACATTTATGGCAGAGATGGATGGAATTTATATGACTTCTGCATGCTGTAAATAGAAAATCCAAGGCTCCTTGTTATTTAGAGGAATTCTTGCAGCCCAAAGAACGCAAAGAATCAATGGCGAACTAATGTTGTTACATCTTTCGTATCCTTGCTTTTACTACCTTGCTTAAAGGGTATTTTCGCCGGTAGGCTGGTCTTGATATTACTAACGATTTCAGTGTTTAATATAAATTTCCGTTCTCTGTTGCTTTTTTAGAACTGGTCATAAAATTTTATGTATGGGAAAGCTGGAAATGTACTGTATCGCAAGCTGGTGGAAATCGTGTTTTATTAGATGGTGATTGATTTTGCCGAATTAATTTTGTGTTGTCTTGCAAAAACTTTGTATATAATTGTATTTCAATGAACATTTATTGGTTATTTCAGTATTACATAACTACTGTTTTTTTTGTGTGTGGGGGGGGACGGTATTATCGTTGCTTATTTTATTTCCTGACATTTCCGTCAAGTAAATGGCTTTTATTTTTCCCTTATGAAACGATGCTTGCATGATTTTGTTAACTGATGCAAATTTTGAATAATGCAAATGGAACCTTCGAAAGCAAAACTTACGCCTGAAGATTTTCGCGAAATTGCCGTCGCAACCTTATCTGCAATGCCTAACCTTTGATTTTCCTCTGCGAAAACCATTTTGGATTCGATCTCATCTTCATATTTGTCTCGCCTTAGTTTATTTATTTCACAGAACTTACACCAGACAGAGATAAGTGTTTCGCGTTCGATGGTTGTTGAAAGTGTTTGCGCTCAGTGTTTGCATAAGTGAGATTATATACCTTTGGAGAAAGAGTATGATTTTGTATGTTCTGCATTCACACGCAAAAGCGCGTACATGCACTCTGTCAAATATACATTTGTATATCTATCCATCTGTATATATATATATATATATATATATATATATATATATATATATTATATATATATATATATCTATATATATATATATATTATACATGTATGTAGGTCACTGTTAACATACGCCTATGTATCATAACTTTTTTCACAAAGGTCTTTGTATACTTGTTGTGGACATATGTATTCGTGTTGTATACAAGTTTGCGTATTTATATAAGAAAAAATTAGACCGCCTTGACCATTGTGACTTCCTGTTCCGGGAAATCATTCCTGGTACTTTCATCTCGGTTTTATTCATGTATTCTGATGCGATGCCAGATATCTCTTTCATCATTCATCCATTCATTATTCATTCATTAAACTGACGCATTGAGGCAGCATCTGCTGTGTCTTTGCCGTCGTTGTTATCCAAAAATACAGAGAGACTAGTTATTGTTCTTGGATGCTCTCGAAGTACATATATAAGGAAAGGTTAACTGTTTGAAATGGAATTATCATGAACCACACATGAAAGCGAAAGTGTTAGAATAAATCTAATTAAAATTGTTAATAGGGATCAGGAATGGTATCCAACATCTCAAAATCTAAAAAGGATAAAAACTGTACCCACTGCAGTGGTAAGGATAGTAAAACAAATCATCCTCTCTTTCCTGCGTTTATTGTTTTTTTTCTGATTTTATATTCATTGCAACTGTAACATAACATCGATAACATAATATGACTAGCTTGGATATCCTTTGTCCTGTTGCGAGAAAGCAGCGAGTAGGTTCAGTGTTAAAATTGGTTAACGGTGGTATCCCTTGGGCTTGAAGGTGATGGGGGGTCCATACTCATGGGGGTACTGCGCCTCTCCGTCGTATTTGACCTGAGCTTGGAACCCGTTGTAGTGGTCGGCTATATAATTCACCTGTAAAATAATAATAATAATAATAATAATAATAATAATAATAATTTGCATTAACTTTATTACAATAAGAGGGATGGCTCAAGACAAAATGGTGACGGCAATCACTGCCACATCATTTTTCAGCTAATGAGTCGGGAAAGTTGGGTACAATCCCTGATTTACTGGTAGATGATGATGATTGTAACACCAACCAATTCTTGTATTATTATCTCCTGAGCCAAAATCTTTTTTTACAAAAAATGATTGTTGATTTTTTAATATCGTAATTATATGTATATATATATATATATATATATATATATATATATATATATAATATATATATATATCATATATATATTATATCAGGTAATTAGTTAGGAAAGTTGGTTACAATCCCTGATTTACGGGTAGATGATGATGATTGTACACCAACCAATTCATGTACTATTATCTCCTCAGCCAAAATCTTTTTTACAAAAAATGATTGTTGATTTTTTAATATCGTAATTATATATATATATATATAATATATATATATATATATATATATATTATATATATATATCTCTATATCTTTCAGGTAATTAGTTCTGAAAGTTGGTTACAATCCTTGATTTACTGGTAGATGATGATGATTGTAACACCAACAATTCTTGTATTATCTCCTCACCAAACTCTTGTTTACAATAAATGATTGTTGACTTTTTTTAAATATCTTACTTTTTTATATATATATAATATATATATATATATATAATATATAATATATATATATATAATATATCTTATATATATATATATATATATATATATATAAATAAATGCTTTAGTTGTATAAGGAATGCGCAAATAATCCCAAGTTTATTCGTATCTTACCGTCTGCCGGCGACCGTCAGGAAGTTGGATAGTGTACGACCCTTTGACGGTGTTTCCGTCAGAGTCTTCGCTGTGGCCGTAATCTGCGCCGGCATACTGATCCTTGACGCCGTAGGCAAAATTGTACGGCATGGGTGCTGCCTGGCAAGACCAAGAAAAAGTCCTTTTTTCATATAAAACCAAAATTAACTGAAAGTGACTCTCTCTCTCTCTCTCTCTCTCTCTCTCTCTCTCTCTCTCTCTCTTCTCTCTCTCTATGAAACTATTGAGAGCATGATATGAAGGTTTAGTTCCTAAGATTTTTTGTGAGTTTAAATAATCGAGCAGTATATATATCGTTAGTAATGAAAGAATATCAGAATTATTTTGGATACACTAATGATGGATTGCCGTTGCTGAGTTTGAACTGCAAAGTTATACGGAGAAGCACAAGAATCATATTATTTTGGTGTCTTGTTATTGCTGATAAAATAAAGGAAATTGGTGATTACCTTGCATGTTACAATGCTTGTTACGTAAACAAGTTGTTTACCCACGTTAGAAATGATTGCTATGTATATTTCTTCTCTGTAATACGCGTGTGTTATCAGAAAATTTATATTTTACCTGTTGTGGAAAGATTTTCATGGAACAAGCTTTGCTTCTAACTTAATTAAGGAAAAAAGCCGACATCTGTGTGTGGTGGCATCTGTGAGAAGATTCAATTTGGTTGGAAACGAACTCTGTGGAAAATTTTTTAACCATCTTGCACACACACACCACACACACACACACACACACAACACACACACACAATATGAGAATAAGTTTGTTCTCACAGAGACGAGAACGGAGCGGGCGCTTTCTCAACACCACCCAAATAATTGAGCTCCGTCCTGAGAGGAAAAATGGCCGGATTTTAAAAGATGTTCATTACAAATTGTGCGGCAGCATTTGCTCTCATCTTTCATCGTTACCTTGTATGATGGTTGATGCTTGGGTGGGGGTCCGTAGGGGTCCGAGGGCAAGCCGAACGCCACTCCCACCAAAACCAAACTAACGATTGCAACCTACATAGGAAGAAAAAGGGGCTTTGGTTATTGGTTAATAAGATTTTGAGTCAGACATCACTATGGAATTCGTATTTCATTTTTTTTTTTCATCTTTACGTCACGTGCTCATTAGTGGCTTTCACCATGGTTGCTGTATATATATATATTATATATATATATATATATATATATATAGATATAATATATATATATAGATATGGTATGTATGTATGTATGTAGAGTATGTATGTATGTATGTGTATATGTGTATTATGTTTCTTCACTTTCGCTGTGTCTACAGATCTTCAAGTTTTCATTAGCTTACGTTATTCTGAAGTGTTTTTGACATGATATATATGGGGAATTTTTCTTATAACACAGCTGATTAGTAGTAGACAGACCTTAGAAGCCATTGTTGTTCGTGCCTTGAGCTGCCTGTGTTCAGATGCTCCTGATGAACAAATGGTGCCTTTGATGAGCTAACCAGCTGTATATATAGCACTTTCGGGAACCACAAACAGCCCCACCACCCCCTGCTTCCTCCCTCCTCCCTCGTCTCTTTTCTCCTGTACACTACACCTTTCTCTAATGAGAAGGAAACTCTTGGCTTTATGACGCACTTAAAAATGGTGTTTTGGCATTTCCGCATTCTTAAAGGTTTTACTTCCTTATTGATGCATGACATTCTCTCTCTCTCTCTCTCTCTCTCTCTCTCTCTCTCTCTCCTGCCATGCAATGCATTGCTCTGATACGCTAGCAATGCTTTTACTCTCCAGTGGTTAGGTTCTCATATAATTATGAATTGTATTGATTTCAGTGTCGTACAAAACTGCACGGAAGTATTGTGATATTGATATTAAATGGTTATCTTTAATATATTTCACATTGGTTTAATGTTATATTTATTTATAACGGGGCAAACGCTGGATTTTTTCATAGGAAGTCTTATAAATATGTTGTAGTGCTCATTACCCCGCGGTATGTAGTTATCCCCTTATAAAGATTTTGCAGAAATAATAATGACAACGCATCTAATTTGTTTTGTAAGGTAATTGGTAGAATTGGTTTATTGTAAAATAAGAAGTGAGTTATTTGGCATCTTTGAGGTAATACTTCTTGAATTTAAAGAGCATTTTTGGATATCATATAAGTGATTAGAAGTTCCTTTTTGAGCATAGTATTGAATCTACTCAAACGTGAGGTAGGAAACTAATAAAGGATTGTGCAGGTAACGTAAGATCAATCTTACTGTGTAAAAAACTGAACTACGTAAATAATCATATTTTGGACATTAAGGCAATTAGAATTTCCGGAGTAAGATACTCTGTTATTATTTGGTAAGATTCGTAATCATTTATTTCATCAGGAATTTTATATATTATATATATGTATATATGTTTTTTATATATACACATGCATATGATAGGTTTATAGGCGTTATATATATATATATTATATTATATATATATATATACATATTTAGAATATATACAATATATATATATATATATATATATCTATATATATATATATATATATATTAGATATATATAACACATACATACAAACATAAATCTTTTCACCTTTGGAGGTGGCGGAATCATTGGGCTGAAAGATTGAAAATTGGTGAATGATGGAATCACAAACGAGATGTTGCAGAAGAGTGGTGATTGTATATGTCTTTGGAGACCAGGGAATGCGAGTTATGTTTGGATGGGGGGAAAGGCTGGGAAGTAATGGTTTGGATGAATCATTTTAAAACTTAGATAGTGCGTAAATCAGTTGCTTATTATGGAACAGTTATGCGAGAAGTATGAAAGTCGAGGAAAATGTTGTACATGGCATGCGTTGACCAAATGTGAAGGGTATGGAAGATGTATGGCATAGAGAATAAGTTTTTGAGAGGAGTTTAATCCTTTAATTTGGAGGTAAATTTTGTGTTAGACTGTGTAGGCAGGAGAGAGACTGGATTGGTGTAAAAGTGTGTCTGGGACAAGGGCTGTTGTATGTCCATGGGTGTTAAATATCTTTCTGAATGGAGTGGTGCGAAAAGTAAGGGAAGAGAAATTAGACTTAAGTTCAGAGTTGTAGTATAAAATAAAAGTCATAAACGAAATTTGAAATTGATGAATTGTTTTCACATGGGAAGCATATATAATTAAACGAAAGGGGTGAGAAATAATGAGATGGATAGAAAAACTGGTGGAACAGAGTGCTTTTGAGTTGGTTTGACTAGGTGGGAAAAAGATCATGGACCGTAGGTTGGTGAAAATATTGTCCAATTTAGAGGCTTTAGAGGATGATATAGAATACCTGGGAAAGACTGTAAGAATGGCCTGAAAAAGGCATTGGAAGGGATGGTTATTATTATTATTCAGTAAATGTGACTACTTTGCAAGATAGAGGTGATCTGAAGAGTAAGGGCTTTCGAGATATTTATTAAGAGGATCAGTGGTAGCTTGAGAAACAGCTAGTCCTCTTTTTTCCCTTTCACTTAAACCAAGATTATGAGTTAAAGTGCTATTTTAGAATTAGCACCTTTTAAATTGCAATACTGTAAATGTTAATTGAAAATCGAGGTTATAAAAAATGATTTCAAAACGCATATGAACGTGATAAATATCAAACCACGATCAGAAGGGTATTCCAGTACAAGTTTGACATAAACGTCAGTTACCTGACTATATATATATATATATATATATATATATATATATATATATATATATATATATATACACTTGTATATATATATATGTGTATATATATGTATAGATATATTATATATATATATATATATATATATATATATATATATGTGTTAAATGCGTTTGCAGTCATTTATGTTCACTCATGGTACCAAATTTCAATACACTATGCCCATGTTTGACCCTTTGGTTTCTAATTCCCAAAGGGGGGCTGCGCCATCCTTTCAATCAAGGTCAGGGCAGGTAGGCTAAGACCCCCTTCCCCCCTGGTCGTTAAGGCGAAAAGGCATATGCCTCCTCCCCCCTTATATTGTGAGAAACCCTTGGGCCCCATTCCCTGGGTGTTTTCCCCCCTTTACTACTGAGGGCGCCTTATGGCCCTCATATTGTGGCGAGCTTGTTTGTACCTATAGAAACACTTCTACGTAGATGTCAACTCTGAAACTTGTAAAAAATGAGGGGTTATGAAAAAGAGGGGCCATGACCCCCTTAGAAACGGCCCTCGATTTTTGGATTTTGTTTAAAACCTTCCTTGGGGTGAGGGGAGTCTATGGTAAAAATTTGGTAGCCCTAGCTGTCAAATCCGAAAGTTGTAAAAAATGAGGGGGTATGAAAATGAGTGTTTATGAATCCCCTTAGAAACAGCCCTCGAATTTCGGATTTTGACTAAAACCTTCCTTGGGGGGAGGGGAGTTTATGGTAAAAATTTGGAAGCCCTAGCTTTCGTATTCTTGGCGTGCATAGCGACCAAATAAACAGACAGAAATTGCCTTTTATATATATAGATTATCATTATATCAGCGAATACCACAGGAAGATGATATCCAGAAAGTCAAACCAAGAGCTTTCACCTTATCACCTTTTTTTTTTGTGCCTCGATAATGCCCGAATAAATGTGGTATTCGTTTATATAACGAAGTCATGTGCATCCACTGCGATTTTTTAAGCATAGATTATCGTATTAGCAGTACGATTGACCGTTAATGACCCCGGGTATTCTTCTAAAGGGAGTGAAAAGGGTTAGTCCGCTTGGGTTCTGCATTAAGTCGGGAAGGGAAATACTAAAATGACCTTCTTGGCAGTCCCTACTATTATTCCTAAAATTATATAATTGACATGTAACGGGCCTTTGGGGACTACTTTATGATATGGGCAAAAAGTACGTGTTTTCCAAAACAACTTTACTTTCATATTTCCCACAACTCTTAAGTGTTTTCCGAAATTATGTTGCTTTCAAACTTCTAAATTATTAGAGGGAGGGAAAAGAAAGTAAAACAAACGCCAGAATATGACGTTTAAAAGAAAGTAAAACAAACGCCAGAATATGACGTTTGTGACAATACATACATACATACTTAGATACATACCTTGGATGAAAATGGGTCACAGAGTTTGTGTGTGCTATTAGCGTTATATCTAAGTAAAGTTCAGCGTTCGTATATACTTTTTTATTATTAGCTCTCATATATGCAATATGCATCACATCATCTATATACTAGAGTATATAACCATATTTCCGGTACTGCATGTTTTTTATGTTTCCACGTGTCAGATATGTTTCAAAGTAAAATAAACTTCTTTCTTTGCTGATGCGTTGCTGGTACACTTTAATGAAACATGAACCGGCAACAAGTTTGCAACAATGTTAATAACAAGTATTACGAACTTGTATTACGAATATGCTGTCCGTACGGAAACTTCGCTTCATGTCGGTATCGGAGGTCATGAAGAGTCTCCGAGAAATGAGGTTTTCGTTGTTATTGAGTGCAAGAATTGCTGCTCTGATTTGGACAAATTTCAAAATTGGTGTTATAAAAAGACATCCTCTCACGTTCATGATGCCTGAGTCAAAAAAGGCATTAACTTCATAAGTTTCCACTCGACTTAATGACGGAAAGGAGAAAAAAAAATCAGCGATGAATAGTAAGATGAAAATGAATGATTGATTTATTGATTTCCATAGATTGGCATTAGTCAGTAAACAAACAACAATTACTTCCCAATTTATTATGGAAGAGGTTACACTGAATTTCGTTGATATTTTCCATTGTTAAGTTTTTTTTTTTTTCAAATTATTTCTTTTCATTTTTGTGCTTATTTTGAGATTTTAACGAAACTGACATATGAATCGTCTGTGCGTGTATGTGGACTGTATAAATGTAGCTTTACATTACATGAATGATTTTTTAAAATTTATTGATTTTTTTATGCCCTGTAAATAAAATGTGTATCCGCATCGATAACGATTTTCAAGCTTGCGTAGGCTTGAAAATTAGTTTGTGTGTGTGTGTGTGTGTGTGTGCATGTCGGCTACTGTTGAAACACGTGGACAGCATCATTTACAGGGTTTCACTTCCAGTAAAAGCTACTTCATCGGGCGAGAGTGAGATTCCGCCCAAATCAGACGGATGCATTCTTAATTAAGTAGTTCGTTATACCAATTACATGAAAATGTTTTATTTAGCAGTATAGTATTAACATCTACTGTGTTCGTGAATATTTTAGAATGACAAAGCATCGTTTGAAGCGCTTGGCTTCCCTGAATTCCTGTGGTTGTGGCACTCGATCTAAATGTATTGTAGAAGAAATCTTTTATTGAAGAGGTCCTGATTTTAGGATCAGCGTATTTGTATTTCTTGGGAATAGTCTTGGGGAAATTGTGTCCGAGAGAATACTTTAAAACATTGTTTAATAGGCGGTCCAATATTTCGGCATTTTTCCGAGATTTACCAAAATAAACTTGAAGAATGAAGATGCCCTTTGAACGTTTGATCGATTTTGTAATGACATGTGATACTGTGGACTATGAAGATCATGAATAAGCGCGACTTTTTTCTTGCTCTTGATACAAAACATTACGACAGAAATCTATGAATATGGTGGATGATGAATTTTCACGATTTTGCTTCATTCAAATTCTTCGAGATTTCTTAAAAGAAAACGCATGGTATCGAAGTAATATTGTTGTTGTTGTTGTTATGTTTGTGTAACATGGATATATCAAGAGCTCCAGAAAAGTAGAATAAATATGGCATATTAAATGTGATTTTGAATGCATGCTTATGTGTAAATATTCGATGTTTCTCAGTATTTTGTGCCAAATACTTGTTGCACTCAAGAATAATCGAGTTAATCAAACAAATTTTGACAAATCAGGTCATTGAATTTATTGATCCCTTAAAGTTATATTATTCATGAATCTCTCTCTCTCTCTCTCTCTCTCTCTCTCTCTCTCTCTCTCTCTCTCTCTCTCTCTCTGTGTGTGTGTGTGTGTGTCCGGCCTCGAAGCTTGGTGATACCGCCTCTTAGCTTCAACTTGGGCGACCTGAGTTCGATTCTAGGACGAGGAGCGACAGATAGGCGCGTTCTTTAAAAATCCAGTGTTCATCTGTTGACCCACATAGTGAACTATGTACCTAGTTGCTGGATGACTTTTGTGGGTCTCAGCTATGGTGGAAAGAGTAAAGAGACGTGAGTGGTCATTGCGCTTTTAGATTATATACCATCAAAACGACAGGACATCGACGAGGTATATAATCCTCATCCCAGGGGGGTGAAGCCATTCATAAGATGAATGGCTTCACTCTGAATGTGTGTGCATTCCTTCTATCTGTCCACACGTGAGAAGTTGGTTCATTTCTTCTTTAGCACGAAATACCGTAGAGTGTTTGTTCAGTTTCTCAATCCCTTATTTACTCATCCCAGTGAGGGGGAAAAGATCCTGCTCGTCACTCCGCGAAGATGTTCCCTTGACTCATTGTTTCAAGGGGAAGTGGGGTGCGGAAAAGCGAGCTCTAGGCTTCTGGTGTGTATGAGTAGCGGTGGGGTGGGAGGAAGGGACGGGGTGACTGGGTGCGGAGCAAGCAATCAATAACGCAACGCCGTCGTTACGCGAAGTGACTCTTAGCTGGACGTTGTTAGGGTTACTCTCTAATTTGATAAGTTTTTCCCCTCGAAAGTTGGCGACTTTTCTGACTTTTCTCCTTTCTACACTATATAATTGTCTCTTTTTGTTGGGTAATATTCCTCTAACATTCTCCCTAGTTTTCATTTTCCGTCAAAAAGGAACCTTTTGTGATAATAACGTTTTGTTATGTCTGATTAATGGAAATCGGTAGTAATTATTTTTGCGTGAAGCAATTAACCATTTGTTGAAATTGATTTCCGGCATATTTGGAATTTTAGTGCATTCTTGTTGGTTATAATCATTATGTAATAGTAAAATTAAGCTATTGCTTAATACGTTTCGTAGTATAACAACTCCGTAGCATATGGCAGAAGATTCATTACCATCCTAATCAGTCTAAGCTTACTAGGTTGAGATGATATATTTCAGTATTTTGCGCAATGCAGAAGTTGCCCCATACTGAGTGGTTGATGTATTATAGTATTTAGTTATTGACGATGATCAATATCTTTTATAATTCAAAGTTTGCACAAATATGAGTACATTTGTATTTGCTATCTTGCATACCCACACACGAAGAGGTAACGCACGCACCTGTATCGTTAACAAGAAAACAAATTAAAAAAAACTTGTCAGTATTGAATGTCGACTTCTGATGAGCAAATTTTTAATCTTTTCCAATATCCCGAGAATAATCCTTTCCAGTTAGAAAAGTTTGTCAGTTGGGGAAACCTGGAAATGTTAATACTGACATTCCAATTCACGTGTCTACTTATCCTCCACCCCTGTCTCCCTCTCAACCTAATTATCGTCTCTCTCTCTCTCTCTCTCTCTCTCTCTCTCTCTCTCTCTCTCTCTTCTCTCTCTCTGTTCCAGCCTCCACTTAAAAAGAAAATTCCCCACTCTTTTGACGAAACGAGTTCCAATTAGTAACAAAACTTTACTAGTATCTGCTATTTGCATAATTTTTTCCCGTTCCAGAATTTCATTCATCCTGGATGTAGATGTCTTTTTCTCGCTCCGGTTTTTTTTTTCTTTTCATTTTCCTTTTCATTTTTAGAGCCTTACTTGGGCGGAAGAGTCCATGAAGTGTTGCGGTACGATTCGTGTAATTGGGACCCTCTGATGCTTGTTTGGTGTGGAAATACATTTTGGGGTTTTTTCTTCCCTCCTGATTGCTTCAATGGTTTCGTTTTTAAATATTTATGGGCGTTTTAAAGACATCATGAAAATGCAGTAGTCACGATAGAAAACGTTTTAAGCGAATGAAAGGAACACGAGGAGAATTTTCACATGAAGAGGGAGATACAACGAAATCCTTCAGAGATAATAGTTGATAATGGGGTTAGTAATAAGGATGAGTAGTGATCGAAGGGAAAAGGAAATTTTGAAACGGAGACATAAGATAAAGACGAAGTTGTGGGGTGCTGGACCTCGGAATCCAGATCTCACAAAGGGACAACTCATAACACTGTTATCATAGTTGATTGACTTTTTGCTGACAGTAAATATATGTGGTATTTGATAAATGCGGTGAAATTGGATGAAGTACTCATACATAACATACATACATATTATATATATATATAATATATATATATATGTATATATATATAACATATGTATATATATATGTTATATATATATATCTTATATACATATATATATATATATATATATATATATATATATATATATTATAATATTTATATATATTCAATATGTTCCAAATGTTCGAGATTCCGTTAGTATAGCTATATATACACACATATATATATATATGTTTGTGTGAGAGAGAGAGAGGAGAGAGAGAGGAGTTGCGTTATGAGAGAGAGAGAGAGAGAGAGAGAGGGAGGGAGGGACTGCGTTATGTTATGTCTCTCGGTGGAGACTCGATACGGTAAAATGATACCTGCAGACTCATAAATTTCTGTCATAATGAAATCAAAAGGGTCCTATGCTATCATGTTGTGTAGCCGTAATGGATATAACCCTCATTAGAGATATGATAATGAGTTTTTGAAATTAATCTGCAAAAGGCAATTCATCATAAGCGATCCATTGCGTAATCTTTTTAACAGCTTTTAATTACCACGTGAACTGCCGCTTTTTCCAGCCGCTCTTGTGTGAATACACTTATAATTGGGTTTTGGAACATTTCATCTTTATATTCTCTCTCTCTCTCTCTCTCTCTCTCTTTGAAAAGAGGAGGGAAGCGTCGCCAAATAAGTAATTGAATCAATTGATGATGCTAAGGGAATCAGAGGGTGATACTTATTGATTGATTTAACATGGTTGATCATTCTGTTTACGTGTGTTCGTATCTGACGATAGAGGTTGTTGTAGCATCTGCGTTGAAGTTATTTTTCCTTATTAAAAGGGAAGCTGGCTTATGCCAGACTCATTCATTTATTACAATAAATGCTGTATGCGGTGGGAGTGTATTTTAAGTCATATTTTTACGTCGTTGTTTTGTAAAGGCTATTAGAGACATTTGAATAGCCATGTAATAATCGTAAAGGTGGTGTTTCACAAATCACTCAGACATATACATATAATAAATTACATGTATATTTTTGTTTATATGTATATATACATATATGTATAAACAATATTAAGGCTACTTGTGTGTATAATAATTAATAGGTAAATATCAGGAGTATGCGTAGATCGTAGAAAAATGTAGATTTCTTAATGCAATTTTATTCAACATAATAACACTATATATCCTTTGACTAGCTTTGCGAATAGTATTAACAAAATTTGTTAACAATGTCAGTCATCTTCTGTCGACTAATTGTATGTGTTCGGAGCCTTGTACGTTTGGGGCTTGAAGGTGATTGCAGGTCCATACTCATGTGGATACTGAGCTTCTCCTTGGTAACTGACCTTCGCTTGGAACCCGTTGAAGTGGTCAGCGATGTATTCAACCTGTGATAAGAATAACAAAAGTAGTAATGATAATGATAATAAGAATAGTATTGATAATACTGATAATGGCAATAATAATAATAACAATGTTGACAGTGGGAACTTTGAAATGCATGAATAGTTGGCTTTCATTTGCTGGCATTCATGGAACTGGATTTGGAATTAAATTTTTACGCTGGTAATTCTTCCTATCTTTACGCTTCTTTCGTTTTATTGATATAATAGCTTTTTGTCTTGCATCATCTACCAGACTATGGCAAGGGGACTCTAGCTCGGTTTCTTATATACAGTAGATCGGGGTCTTTACTTGTGATTACCACCGCGCATTAAAAAAGAACTCTTTCTCTCTTTGAGTGGCAGCTGATGGTTATTTACGCTTTTTACCGTTTGAATGCGGCCATCGGGAAGCTGAACGGTGTAAGAGCCCTTGACTGCTTTTCCATCCGAGTCCTCGTTGTGTCCGTAGTTAGCACCAGCGTATTCGTCTTTCACTCCGTAGGCGAAGTTGTAAGGCATCGGTTGACTCTGTGGGAATAACATTAGTTGATAACATTGAGTGAAAACCCTATATCCATGAACGAGACTATAGCTTTCTCTAATAAATGAGATCATCATGGAAGCTGCTAGTTACAAAATTTCTAAATGTAGGTTTCATGTCTTTTAACTCCATTAGCATATTTGAATGAACTTATACAATATTTTTAAAATGTAGTATCTTCTTTTATAATTTCATTGGGAGGCTGATATGATAGTGAATGTATCTGATGTAGTTGATTTTTACAGTGATGTGAATATTGCCTCTAAATGGTAATCCATAGATTGATTTATTTTGCTTTTTTAGCTTCAGTCTTAAACTCTCTTTTTTTTTTTTTTAAGGACATTATATTCTAAAGAAGCATCTCTACTTCGATAAACAATATGAATGTCATATTTTTCCAAAATTAAATATTAACCCTTTTTTATACCGGAATATATTTAATGGGTTATCTGTATGAATTTGGTGTAGCAGAAAGTTTTCTGCAGAATCTATTTACATTTCAATATATATATATTATATATATATATATATATATATATATATATATATGTGTGTGTGTGTGTGTGTGCCGTGTGTGGTGTACACACATGCATTATATTTGATATATATATATATATA
The DNA here is from genome assembly GCF_015104395.2 of Macrobrachium nipponense. NCBI lineage: Eukaryota > Metazoa > Arthropoda > Malacostraca > Decapoda > Palaemonidae > Macrobrachium > Macrobrachium nipponense. Next base: position 9,040,010 of record NC_087217.1, read on the forward strand.
TATATATATATATATATATATATATTATATATATATATATTATATAGTTGTGTGCTTGTTTGTGTGTGTGTGAATGCATGTAAATATAAGGAGAAAAGGTAAGTTTGTCACCTGATAATCCTTAGCTTGAGGCCCATAACTGTCTTCGGGGAAGGCAAGCACCAATCCCAAGAAGGTCAGCAAAGTCACCTGTTGGAATGTCGAGAAGAAATGAAATGTAAGAATCGAAATGGAGAAGCGGAAATTTGAATGTTTTCGACAGCAACGCAAGATGAATATGAAACTCTTCGTTTGGAGACAATCACTTGGATATATCTTTGAGTTTCTAATATTTATCAGGTAACACAATCACACTTCGTCGAAGTCTGCTCCAGATGAATAGTTCGGTATGTAAAATTCTCCACTGCGTTATTGGTATCTCCAGAACACTCGCACTGAAGCAGATTTCGTGGGGAAACTATAAAAATGGGAATACCTTGAAGAGCATCCTTTGGTGATTGATTGGATGGATTATGCCGTAGAAGTGCGGTTGGAGTGAGAGCACCCGAAGAAGTGATGTGCTCGCTGCTTGTGCCAGATACCTTATATACACACACAGACACATTCTCGTGCACCCATTTATCAGCAGAAAGAAAAGAGAGGAAGAAAATAATGAGAGATCATCACTCGCCCCCAGACCCCCTTTCCTATTCATTACCGTGACATGATATTTTTTATTCTCTCGCTTCCTCTTACTTCTATTTTCTTTCTTATCTGAAGAGGGAAAGGGGAAATTGGTTCTGATGAAGGTGCTCTACACCACGTACACACATCACACACACACACACCTCTCCCCCCCCCCCCCCCCCCCCCCCCCCCCCCCTCTCTGTAAAACCACCACCATGATTGTCGAAGTTTTTTTTTTTATTTTATCTTTTTTAAATTATATCTTTGTATACTCGTCAAATCAATCTCGTCGCTTTCGTCAGTTGCTAAGTGACCGGAACGTCGGTATTTTGCTCGCGAATGCTGAAGATGGGTTATATGTGATCAACCGGTGGAACGACCGAGATATATTGAAAGAATTCCTATCATTTGGAAGCCCATCTGTTTCAGGAGAAATCGCTTCCTCTTCCTAACTATGGAGATCAGCAGCGTTGCAGACTGGAATTTGGGGATCCGCGGAAAGGCCACCGGCTACTTGAAATGAAAAGAATATTTTCCCAATTTTAATTAGATTGGAGTTAATTGAGTTCATAATAGTCAGAGTAAAAGTGTCCAACAAATAATGAAAATGAAATATACTTTTACAGTCATAAAGTGTTTGTACATACACCCGTATACACACACACACACACACACAACACATCTATACTATATATATATATATATATATATATTATAATATTATATATAATATTATATATATATATATATATATATATCAAGCACGCGTTAAAGTTACACGAAAAAAATTTTATGTGTGTGCGTGTGCGTATGTAATTACTGTAAACTAAATTAACATGATTTTTACCTTTGTGCACGCGTGCATATAAGATATATATATATATTATATATATATATATATATATATATATATATATATAGATATATAGAAATAGAATAGATAGATAGATAGGAAGTATATATAGATATATATGAGATTAGATAGATGATGGTAGATAGATATATAGTATATATATAGATATAGATAGAAGATAGATAGATAGATAGATAGATAGATAGATAGATAGATAGAATAGATAGATAGATAGATAAAAATCCCTTTTAATTTGGTCTACAGTAATTATATATATATATATATATATATATATATATATTATATATATATAGTATATATATATATATATACACACACACATTATTTACAAGATTTTATAAAAAAAAAAGATATATTCTCATCATGAATCCTTACATACGCATGTATATGCTCATACCCCTGTGAATGTAAATAGCGGGAGGGATTCTCATTCAATAACCATTTGATGTGCACTTAAGTGAATTTCTTTAAGGACGGTAATCTATAATCTATTCATCTGTAATTATACTATTCGTAGACAGGCCTCTTTGAAATTTTAAATCAAGTTATTCAGTTGCAATGAATATTCTCCAATAGCGCTCATATTATCATTTGCGCATGATAGTTGCGTTAGGGATACGAAAATCTAAGCAATTTCTCAAAAAAGGTTCCCCGTGTGATTCTTTCCCTGATGGGCTTTTCATGTTGTGAATGCATACTACACATTACGTATCGAAGCTACACTTTCTGTTCCTTATACCCGGCCATTTATTATTTTCGCTCTGTTATTGCAATTAGATATGCAGCAAGCGAAAGGCATTTGTTTTAGTTTTCTATGAAAGAAAACTATTGTCTCTCCGTCCGCACTTTTTCTTTCCGCCCCCAGATCTTTTAAGACTGCTGAGCTTAGAGGGCTGGAAATTGGTATGTTGATCATGCATGCGCCCTCCAATCATCAAACGTACCAAATTGCAGCCCTCTAGACTCAGTAGTTTTTGTTTTAAGTTAAAGTTAGCCATGATCGTGCGTCTGGCAACGATATAGGACAGACCACCACCAGCCCGCGGCTCATACAGCATTATGCCGAGACAACCGAGAGATAGATCTATGTTTGGTGGCCTTGATTTTACGCTGTACAGAAAACTCGATTGCGCCTGAGAAACTTCTGAGGATTTTTTACTTTTTATATTATTTTTTCAATAATCGCCATGCAGTTATTTTCATGTTTGATATTTTTTCGAGACTTACATTGTTAAGGTATGTCACCTGAGTTTCCATCTCCTCTCGTGTGGCCTTGTAACGCATGTCAAGCTACATCTTCCCTCATATAGTCTGTGGAAATCGGGATCCTCGCATTTGTTCCTTTCCGTCAGTAACAAAGCTTAGGAATTCTCTTCCGCTTATGGTTTTCCAGAATCGTATAGTCTGTCTCCTTTCAAGACACTTATGGTGGACGGTTTCCTATGTAGTGAAATGCCGTCTTTTATTTATGTTCTTTTTCGAGTGACATTTGGCCCTTGGCTAGAAGGGGGAATCTGGAAAGCCAACTGAAAACCAAGGTTTGGAAAACTGTCTCCTTTCTTAGACTATATAAGTTTTAGCGGTCAATGACTTGAAATTCAAGTCTTCGTCAAGGAAGCATGTGAACATTGATCCCACACAGTCAAAGCAGAATCTGTGGCACTAATTTCAGGATCAGGGGATTTGAACTATATGAAGGTGTTAAGACGTAAATATGAATGAAGCCAAGCTCTCTCTTTTGACGTATACGTTCTCAACTTAACGAACTTTGATTTTCACGAGATTTCGTACCATTCTTTTTCGAGAGCGCTATAAATAACAAGTGTTCTTTGGACTTCGAGGAAGATGATGATGTGGTTTACTACCGGAACAGATTTGTTCCTGTTTTTCCCTCGATTCTGACGCCATAAAGGAGATACAGAATATTATTACCGTCAGGTAACATGACGAGCAATGTTTGCAAGAATGTGCAATACATTATTACCCTATTACAATTCTTCTCGCGTTTAAATACATCTTTATCTATTTGTTAATTCATTCATTTTTTTATAAGTGGGGTCTATTCTTTCTGTATTTCCCTTTACCTCGTCTTACTTCTTCCTAGTGAACACCATGTTCTTTGGAAGGTGGAATTTAAGGTCTACGTTGCTCGTTCCAAATGAATATGTATCATCTTCTGAGTAATAATATTAATAATAATAATAATAATCATAATAATAATAATAATAATAATAGACACACACACTCAAACACACACCTATATATGTATTATATGTGCGTGTGTGTGCGTACACGCTATCTATTGGTAAAGGAAAAGTGCGCGCATAAGCTTTATTTACGCAGAACGCACATGTGTGGTGTGTAGCAACCACAAACAGTAGACAAAGATGAAAGCAAATAATCATGTTTCTCTTTGCCTGTTGAAGAAGCCGTAAATAATTCTAGTGCCTTTTTCACGCCGGGGTCACTTTCAAAGACGCTGCAACGTTTTGAAGTTGAGAAAGGAGTAGTGATTGTGTTCGTTATGTTTTTTCTAAGCTTTTGTTTTGCGTCACGCAATGGTATTACGCAACGTTTTTGTTGCTGGGAAGGCGAGAAACTTTAGAAAAATGTTAAATGATAATGACGAGTGCTAAGTGTATGTTGCTTGATGTGTTTTGTAATGTCTATATGGCGTGAAAGTGTTATATATATATATATATATATATATATATATATATATATATATATATATATATATATATATATATTGATTGATTGATTGATTGAATAAAGTTAATACATGTGAGTTTGTAACATTTTCTTGACTATTTATTGAAGCTTCACAGAAATGAATAAAAAAGCCAATTAACGGTGTTTTAGCTTTTACGTCGCGGGTGGAGTCTGTACGGTTCAACTTTAGTGGTCACCTTTTATTGAGTCGGTTATGCTTCAGAAGGAGCCATTATTTTGCCGAAACCTTCGGCACATGAAAGGGTTTTTTTCAGGCTAAAGGATTTCTTTACGCACTGCAGTCGATTTTTCTACTTGAGTAAGTTAGTGCCAATACGTTCCCACATACAAACACAAGCATATATGAGTCTTATCACATCACCGTGATTCATATACTAGTATACGCATTTAGCTTCAAATGTCCTTTAATATCTAATTCGCTCTACCTCTGAATTAATATATGTTCATATATGTTAACCGAAGGGGAATTTTTTTAGTTGAGAAGAAAATCGTCGGCTCATTCATGGGCGCGAACCACGGAACCAAGAATTCAGGACGTACAGTGTGGCGCTTTATACCACAAAGCTATCACGAGTGAGTACATTATATATATATATATATATATATATATATATATATATATATATATATATATATATATATATATATATATATATATATATATATATATATATATATATATATATATATGGATTATATATATTTGGCTCTCTTTAACAGTGTCTATGGCTCAATCTCAGCAAGAAGTATGTCTAAGTTGTCCAGAGTTCGACCTCATGTGGAGAAACATATTTGAACCTGTTTACTGGAAAAATGCATCGCTCCCTTCTTAACTTTGAGAGTGAATTATTTACCTGATGGTTATTCGACTCTGTTGGGTAGCCGTTGTGTCGTTGTTGTTTGAGATTAACCTGGCCTTATGCCGGCACGGGCTCTTGCTCATAGAGCAGTCCGTAGGTCACTCGTTAGAGTAGCGAAAGGCAATAGTGCTATGAAAATCACCTCAAAAAAGGCTTGTTTTGAATCAAAGGGTTAATAGCCTCTAATAGCCTCTAAACTCTAGAAGTACTTCCTGTAAGTAGGTTATTGCATACTGTGGAATATATAAATGCGTGTATATATATATACATATATATATATATATATATATATATATTAATATTATATATATATATATATATATATATATATATATATATATATATATATATATATATATATATGTGTGTGTGTGTGTGTGTTTGTGTGCGTTCGTATACGTATGTATGTATATGCATATTTGTATATTTACGTTTTTCTCTTATTACCTGTATGAAATTTATTCCCATTTTGACTCTTCACCCCTTTTAGTGAGGCTGTCGCACTTTCTCTCTATAGCCTTTCAGCCCTTTTGCTTTCGTATTTGTGCACAGTAGAGTTCGTATACATCGACATTTCAAGTATAAAGACGCACGTTTTCTTAAGCGTTTGATCTTTTTCAAAAGTTGCATTCTTTTTTCTCTATTTCTCTTGTCAGTCCCACTCGGAGTGGAATTTAATCCATTCGCTGGAGTTAAAATTTGTCGTCCCGTTCTTGGACTTTTTCCTCTCATTGTCTGATTTCCTCATTGTTGAAACGATCTCTCTCTCTCTCTCTCTCTCTCTCTCTCTCTCTCTCTCTCTCTCTCTCTCTCTCTCTCTCTCTCTCACACACACACACACAAATAAGGAGGCACTGCAAGCACACTCAAGATTTAAAAATAAGAAGGAATAAAAGCCGAGACAGTGCTAATTTATTTACGCATTTATGATAATATATGACATTTTCTCGGCCATGAATTTCGTGTTGAAGATTTTCAAGATTTCTAATCATTCCTCTATAAAGAAACATTGCTTGAAGATTTAGGGATTGGACAACACTCCCAAAGTCTTCAAGCTCCCTTTTCGAAGACTGACTGGAAAACTGGAAAATGGGCACACCAAGAATTAGATCCAGTTCAGCATGAAATGGAAACGTTTGGAGCGAGAGAAGAAAATGCGTTCGAAGGAGAAAATGGAAGAAGAAATAGACGACTGCAAAGGAAAAGGCGTCGAAAAATCGAACGAATTACGTAGGAAAGACAAAAGTGTATATATTATATATATATATATATATATATATATATATATATATATATATATATATATATATGCATGTATGTAGGTACGTGGTGTATATGTACGTATATATATTTATAAATATTAAGTTAGAAATATCGTTTAATATGCAGACCACTATGACTCAAGAGTAACTTACAATGTGAATTGTAATTGATTATCGTTTAGTCGCTGTCTGGATTGACAGGTTTCAATCATTGATAAACAGTGACTTCGACCACCGAGCCATCAAGTTTCCCTTATTATAAATTTTCGTGAGCTGTTATTCACGAGTGACTTTTATATTTACAAATATTAAGGCCCAAATATCGTTCATTGTACCTCTGGGATAACATACACTCAAGGAGTGCAGTTATTGTTAATGAGTGCTTTGTTACCGGTAGTGTTGAAACCGTTGCCTGGTTTATAAACAACGAGAGACAGTGACTTGGACCAATGAGCCTTCAGGAAAGACATAGGGACAGAGCTTGAATTTTAGAAGCATATTTACTGCATAATCGATATCACCTTATGTCCCTTATTCTCTGTGTATAGGGAATTAGGTATTAAACGATGTTTGTGGCTTAATATAAGTGAATATGAAAAAAAAGTCACGTATTTCTAAGAGATAAAATTTTATATATATATATATATATATATATATATATATATATATATATATATAGTATATATATATATACATATATATATATACTGATAGATAGAGAGAGAGAGAGAGAGAGAGAGAGAGAGAGAGAGAGAGAGAGAGAGAGAGAGAGAGAGCCACAAACCTATATAGTATGTGTGTGTGTGTGTGTGTATGTTTACATAAATTTTGGTTAGAGTCAAACGCAGTTATTCGTTATTTTAGTTCAATATATGTGTATATATGTTATTATTATTATATTAATATTGCCACCATTCGACTACGTCGTATTATTATTATTATTATTATTATTATTATTATTATTATTATTATTATTATTATTATTATTATTATTATTACTCTCCTCTCCAAGTTCACTTTCATTTTAAAGATGCTTGTAAGTAGGTACCCCTAAGTTGAGGATTATTTTCCCCGGAAGTATTTTTGACCTCGACTTATTTTAAAAGGTCACATGTCAGTTCAAAGGACAAAAGATCACATGTGAATTTTTTAGATAAATATTACATTTTCTTTGAGTTTCATGAATATTGGTAGTTAGATTTCTTAGGAAAGAAGATTTTTCCCAAATATTTTTACCTTATCTTTTTTTTCAAGGTCGCAGGTGCAGTGAAATGCCAACCTTTTGTTTTTCTCCGACTCTCATTAATCTTATTAGATAGATAGATAGATAGATAGATGGATGCCTTCTGAATGGGTGGTTACTGTGCTGAAATCATTTGGACCAGTATTCATTCTTCAAAATCACTTTCATCATAAAATTTCATTTTCGGTTGTATAGTTTTCCCAGATTTTCCTAAGGGTTTTTCTCCCCAATAACTTTGATGACGAAATATTTTTTTTTAAGTTACAGGTCAGTTGAAAGGTCAGTTTTTCTGTATTGTCTTCTGATTTTGATGAAATTTGGAGGCCTAGTGTGCCCGATTTGTGGCTTGAAATATATGAGAAAATCAGGGAGACAATATTGTAATATAAGAGTACTTGTGTGCGACAGAATAAATGGTGCGTAACCCTCAAGAAGACTGGAAAAAGCAAATATAAGACTGATTTAAAGCCTGGAATGTGTATAAAATTCCAGAGCGTAGGAGGAGCAAGGAACCAGAGACATTGACAGACCCAGGAATTGGATCTCGAGGTATATACGAGTACATTCATCTTTAGTGTGTGCTCGTGTTTCACATATATATTCCCAAAAAAGAGCCTTTTTGTGGCGAGGTATATCGACTTCTAGTTATGAGATTCCAGTGGTGACGTTCTCCTATTTACGTGGAATTAACTGCCAGTCGTTCGATTTGCGTCATCTTCTAGCCGCTGTTAAAAAAAAAAAAAATTACGTCCTGAGGAAATGTTTGGGAAGTGACAGCAGCCCGGAGAACGTTTCCCTCCCCCGATGATCGTAGCTGTCACTTCCGCCATCGTTTTCCGCTTCTGCATCGATCATGCATCATGTGTCGCGGCGTTTGTGGATGAATTAGGAGTGTTCATAAACTCAGTCATTCTCGTCTTGATTCATTGCTGCTTCTTCTATTAGTTATGGTGCAAGAATTCATCAGAATCTCTCGCTCTCTGTCTCTCTCTCTCTCTGTCTCTCCCTGCCTCTCTCTCCTTAACTACCATTTAGCGCAGCGGTTTTCAGATGTCTGTTGGAATGTATTGGTGTGATTAGTTTGCAGTTTTATTTTTTATTACTTGTGTTGCGATAAAATATTGAAATTATGACTGTCCTTACATAAGTGTTCTATCGCTTTTTCTTTTTCGCATAAGAAATAGAAACTGTCATGAAAACCCGAAACTTGCATCGACTAAGATGTGTTTACATCTTTTTTTATAGACACACTTATCCATTAAACTGAGAAAGGTCTTAAGCTTGGGAACAGGTGTCAAAGATGACTAAAGTTCACAAGTGCCCCGGATGAAGGACTGATCGAGAGGTTACCGTTGGACTTTGCTGCGTTCGGATTTGTTTGTTTCAAGATGCCATAACATATTCCCTGCCACTTTAAATTATACTTTGTTCTCTTTGGCAGATTAAAGTTGACATCATTCCGCCCAATGAATGACTTCACTCTTCAGCAGTTGGTTCATTTATTATTTTTTGCAAGGTTGATCTTCCGCATTATACCGCCCCGCCCCCACCTGCTAACTCTCTCTCTCTCTCTCTCTCTCTCTCTCTCTCTCTGACATATCCTTTCCTGCCAGGGGTATCACATGTTAAATTAGAGGCGAGATGTTCAGTTTGCATTCTTGTTTCTTATTTTTCCCACATCAGCGAATGTGCCTTGGTTCGTGTCAGAAGGATGTAAAGATCTTCCTTATATCAAATGTTGAGTGAGCCCTTCTTTCTTTTAACTTTGGAACCTCTGGTCGTTTTGTATCTGCACCAGAGTTCAAGTGGGAATGACAAAACTCCGAAACGGATTTTAATGCTAGCCATTTGGGATATTCGGTAACGTTAGTTGATGTCAAGCAAATTTCATTGCTCGAGATTGCGATGGCGTTCAGTGACGTCATTGTATGAAGGAAAGGGAACAATTAACCATAAATATTTTGACGTCGAGTGACGTCTGATGTGTTAGGAAAAAGTTACGTTTGTCTCTTACGGAAGCAGGGGCTTTTCAAAGATCAGTAGCATTAACCAGTTCATTATGTACAATAACAGTCGTAAGTAAGACGCACATACACACAAACACACACACATTTATATATATGTGTGTCAGTAAAAAATAAAAAGTTTTTTTCTTTTTGTTCTTGATCGAAAAGGAATTTCTGAATGTGAGGAAAATATTTATATACGAATATTATGGAAATTTCAGATCTTAGTTTACTTCAGCGGATATTCTGTGCGATTTTCTTTTTCTTCTTAGACAGATACCGTTGTAAAGTACAATTATTCAGCTCCCAGAGTGAGGCCAACATCATTATATCACGAAAAATAAATTCAGAACAGAGATAAAAGAAGATTATCTTGAAGCTCATAAGCTGTAAACCAGAACCGAATGTGTTCTACCACTGACGGGTTTTACGTTTCCCCAAAAATCACCAAGGGGAAGGTGGCTCCAAAAAGCAAAGAGAAATGACTAGAAAACATTTTAACTTATTTAATAATATTTTCGTCCGTTTTACTGGGGTTTGTATGGTTGTTAATAAGCTTTCATTAACACATCACTATGCATATACTGATGGGTGCCCTCACATTTGCTTTGTTTGGCAGGACGTGGTCTTATTTATCTCATTATTATATAATAATTGCATTTTACATTCATACATGTAGCTCCTACAGTCTCAGTACCAGTATTGCATAAATCCTGCCACAAACATTGCTCGTGTTCCAAAGTACATTAATAGAAAGGTTGAAATCTATTTCGTAAAATTCTAAATCCTGAATGACAATGTTACTGAAAAAACAGATACAGAGCTTGGTCAGATGTGCTTCTATCTGGTCACAGCCTCTTTCAGTTGTGAAGGCAGGACATTGGCGCATGATTAACGTTTATACGTATATATCTTTCCATAACAAAAATCTGACGGATCTGCAGGAAGGCTGATTTCATTTTTGGTGAGTACTTTTCCTATTAACTTAGTCATTTACCTACTTACATACAAGCTCACAGTCACACACACACACACACACACACACACACACGAAATGCATGTTTTATTAAGTTATACATCGTTCCTTTATTGCTGCAAAGAATTAAGTGATATTAATTAGAAATGATAAATTGTCTGTCTGACAAGTAGCATTAATCTTTGTTTTTTGAGTTGAAAAGACCGACGCGGGCAATATGCAGTTTGAGTGTTAGACATTTTTAACCTTTGAAAAAATTACTTTTGTTGCATAGTTCTAAAAGTGTTAATTTCAGATAGCAAATAACAGCGAAATAATCGGTTTTAGAAAGCGATTATTTCGCTGAAGACTCTGTAACCTTTTGTAAGGTCCAAGACCCGTGGGTCGAAAATCAAACAGGAAATCGAATTCATTTCTCAGTTTTATGTAATTAATGTATTAGGGGAAGTGAGGAGGCTTCGTATTTATGGTAGTAAGTGATTATCTCCGTTGCCATGTTTTTGAATAAGTCACGGAAGAAGATTTCACATCTTTTATTCCATTCAAACGCGAGGAGGATGTGTTTCATTGCACACATACAGTAGCTTAATGTTTGTCAGTAAGTACCAAGTGCCAAAGTTCATTTGAAAAATAGAATTTGCTCAATACTTAATAAGTAGATAAAGTGGGCTTATTCATACAATAGATGCATATGAAGCTGCGCATATATTTTCCTTCTATTCCACACGTTCCCAGAGCCTTATTATGACTTTCACATTCCCACATACTTGCACAATTACACACGCTGTCTTGTTATTCCCTAAGAAAGGAATGCGTAATTGTTATGCACGACACTTCAAGGCATCGTTTCTTGACAAGTGGAGATAATGTAGCTCCTATTTTGGTTTTTGCAAATCATGCTTCTATATTAATCGTATGAAATATTTCGCTGATGCGCCTCTGATGCGCGTGATGTTTGTGGCGGCTCTTCCGTGTTGCCTTTTCACTGGCTAACAGATAAATCACTATTTTTTATTTCCTTGCTATTTTCTACTATCTTACCGCCGGAAGATATTTAGGCTATATCCTCTAAGTTGAACCCTCTCTTTCACACACACACACACACACACACACACACACACGTATATATATATATATATATATATATATATATATATATATATATATATATATTATATATATATATATAATATATATATATATATATGCGTGTAACAATGCTTAAAAAGAGAAGAGTATTAGGACGCTCTCTCTCTCTCTCTCTCTCTCATTCTCTCGTCTCTCTCTCTCTCTCTCTCTCTCTCTCTCTCTCTCATTCAGTTCGAGCTTTCTTGTCGGTTAATTATGCTTCTAGAATGTAGCAATATAATACAGGTTATCAAAGCTAAACATTGTCATCGGGAGTGCAGTCTTCAAAGCGAAAAATGTTTTTTTTGCGTACACACAGGCATATATATATATATATATATATATATATATATATATATATATATATATATATATATATATATATATATATATATATATATATATATATATATATATGCGCGCGTGTGTGTGTGTGTGTACAAAAAAAATGGTATTTTGCTTTGAAGTCTGCACTCCCGATGACAATGTTGAGCTATGATAACCTGTATTATATTGCTACATTCTAGAAGCATAATCAACCGACAAGAAAGCTCAAACTGAATGAGAGAGAGAGAGAGAGAGAGAGAGAGAGCGTCCCTAATATTCTTCTCTTTATAAGCATTGTTACTAGCGTTGCATTAGCGAAGGAAATGCTACCGTCTCTGCGGTTTCCTGTTCACCAGTGTAGGAAAAAAAAAGGTTGATATATATGTAAATGGAGGCGGAACTTTTGCATTTCGTTCCCTGGCATGACTATTTGTTGCCTCTGCTATATTCCTCGGCGACACTTAGTGACAGATGCAAATCTGGAAAAGTGGGAAGAACTGAAGTTATTATTGATTCGTCTGCTTCTCTTCTGGTGCAGTGGAGGAGTTTCGGTGTTTTGATTTTGTAAGAAACAGAACCGCAGTTTATCGAATTACTAATCATCCCGAAAAAAATGTTTTATTTTGTGGGTGGATGTTTTTGGCAATTCTTCTAACGAGAAATTTTAGAATGTGTTCGCGTGTTTCTGTAGGTTTCATTTTGTGATATTTTTGTGCTCTTTAAAAACAGTGGGCAGTTATGACGTTTAGGAAGTATATAACCTCACCACCGAATTGGACAGGTACGAAGGCCATGAGGATACATCGTTGATTTGAATATTAAAGATTATATTGAGAGCAGTTGTAACATTACATGTGTTCTCATTCCAGTTTTTTTGGCTTTTTTTTTCACTTTAAATGTTGCGTATAACTGAAGATTGTTGGTGAATTTTTGTCGTTTCCTTTGAAATTATGAGACTGTTTTTGTCATTATCTTTCTTTGTGGTTTGATTAGAAAAACTACCGTGTCAATTCTCGTGTCTATTCGTTGTTGTTCAGTCGCTGCCACCTGCTTTGTGTCTTCTCACTTTAAAGATAAATAAATCCACAGGAAGCAACATATTTTGCTTGACTAGGATGGTATGTAGCGTTCATTTAATGTTGCTCTTAATAAAAAAAAGGGCATTAGTTAATTTATACCTTCCTAAAAACAAAGAAGCAATCTCACTTAATGTCATCGCTTCTAAGTTACAAAAATGTTTACCCGAGGCCTCGCTGTAATGCGAGATAATCACGTAATTTTAGATATCATTATTTTTTTAAAGCGGCTGGTAATCCTTTGATGTAACTTAATAATAATCAAGATTTTTTTTACTATATATCTACATCACATTCGGTATATTATTGTCGATTATATGTGCAGCTTGAAGTAACTAAATGGGTCAATCTTTAAGTGAAGAATGGAATTTATCCCTTGGATATTAGTTACTTATAACTATAATCTTATGAAACGCAGTTGGTGTTTCATTCTTAGTTGAACAAATCTGACACTCTTTATTATTATTATGGGAATTAGTTTAGAAGTGGCTTGAAATAATCATGTACAAGTATTTCAGGAACTGTCATTTGAAGTGTAACTTATGACCATTTAGATGCAGTACAAAAGCCAATTGGAGATTCAAACTGAGGAATAGCTTATTGATAATCTCGTAAGATTAATATGGTTATAATGCTTTAGGTAGACTTTGCTTGAATTTAAAAAGAACCACGTATGTTTTGTGAAGACACAAAGTGGCATTTTCGGTGTTGTAATTAAAATTTGAACTGAACTCTTTAAAATTACTTGCAGCCCTTTAAAGGTAGTTTGTTTGTGATGTACAGATAAGCTGCTTGGCGTAACTAAGGCCGCGTCCACACGACCGAGCTTTGCTCGACTAACTTTGTTCGATGTGACGTCAGAAGCGGAGAAACCGCGGCAAAGTTCTGACTTTTCTCGCTGTTTCTCCGCTTCTGACGTCACATCGGACAAAGTTCGTCGACCAAAGCTCGACCGTGTGGACGGGGCCTAAAGGTGCGTCCACACCGTCGAACAATGTCCGACAGACAAAAATTGTTACCACATCATAGGCGAAGTAGGATGACATCATAAACGTTGAAACGATGAAAGTCGATCTGGTAACAAACAGTGGTACCAGATGAGGTTGTATACCAGTGTTTCTACTCTGCTCACAAGGCAAAGACCGGCAAACAATTGTTAATTGGTAACAATGTTTGCCCGTCGGACATTGTTCGACCGTGTGGACGCACCTTAAGGGATGATAGCCAGGTAATGCTTCATGGAGATAATATTTTTAATGAAGCTTGAGGTGTGGACTCTCTTTTTGTAAGTATTAGACAGACTTGGAGATATCTCACAGGTAGTTTAGAGGCAGTGTATCAAGATGGTATTGAAAATTTGATTTCAAGATCTTTAGCAGCAGCATAAAAACTGTACTGAAACAGAAGATTCTTGAATACTGAGAACTTATGTGTTATTTTTAAGGTGGGTAAAAAAAATATAAAAATGATAGTAGAGAGAGGTATCAGCAGTATAATTAGTCTTCGGACAAATGTAGCTTTTTACTGGCCATTAACATCCTCAGAAGATTTTTCTGGCATCTTAACTTGTGTAATCAAAGACGTTATATATACGTATATATGTGAGTTGGTAGGTGTTGGCGTAAAACTATAAAAAGAAAATGTTCGTAGAACTGAAGATTGTATATATATACTTGGATGGTATTCAGGAAATATGTTGACAGCAATTATATTGAATGCCAATTAGGTAACATTGTCATACCAAAATATCATGTTCATTATTTATAGAGTCCTTCCATAGCTGAGAGTTTGTCATAACATCATTGTTTTCTCGTCACTGGTATTTCAGGCCTCAATTTGACCCATTGCCGCTACGCCAGACTCCTGATGCCTGCTGCTACAAGTTGCAGTAATTTTTCTGAAGTGAGGCCTTTTGACTATCAACTTAACATTGTGATATATGGTAAAAAGAGACTACTCGACGATCGATAAAGAAAATGATGTTATTGAAAATTCACAGGGATATTTCTGTGTCGTTCCGTTATGTCCTGTATGCGAATTTAACCAGTTTGAAGGAAGTGTAAATATATTACTTACTAATAAATTGTGATAGAGTATTTTTATCCTGAAAATGTCACGTGAGATTTGGGACTCAAATGGAACTAGAGAGAGAGAGAGAGAGAGAGAGAGAGAGAGAGAGAGAGAGAGAGAGAGAGAGAGAGAGAAAGAAGAAAGAAGAAGAAGAAGAAGAAGAAGAAACCTTGTTTCGAAAATTGGTTTTCTTAATATCCGAATGTTTGTTGGAAAAGTTTTCTCTTTTACCGAAATGTTTTTGAACGGACCCAAATAAAGAAAAGTTTTTAAACTTTTGTCGTTTGCGAAGCGTTTGTCGTTCTATCCTACTCTAGTTTCTTTTGTGTTAGTGGTTCCTGATTTTGACCTCGGGAAACTTTTATTTGCAAGATTTTACCGTTTAACTCCTCTCTTGATAAATGTATTTCAGTGCTCTCGTTCTGACATAAGAAATGGTTTCGTTATCGGTCAATTGATTTGTGATATTTTCCTTTATTTGGAAATTAAATTGTTTATTATATACATCTATCTTCTCGTAACTCTTCTGTTGTCTTATAATAAATAGTAGCTTTCTGAAAGTATAATGGCCTATTTTTTAACATTATAGGATAACGACATCATTCATTAACCTATCTCATAGCGGCCTGCACATACAAATGCAGAGATGATGCTATTAATGTCCCATGCTTAACTTCTCTCTCAACCCTTCGTGAAATTCGGTTCTGGTGGTGGAATTGCTAGAAATGGTCGTTTCCTCTTTCCCAACAATGGTAATTTTGACTTAAAAGACCATCTCTTTAATATACCTTGTTTAGCTAGTTTTCCCTAAGCTCTTTATGACAAGATACTGGGAAAATTGCTTCTAGATCCTACGCCTCCTTTATTTGCACCTTCGTCTTTTTTCAAGTTCCATAATGTCGCTCTTCCTCCTACCTCCGTTCGTGGGAACTGTGATCATGATGCAATGCTTCCCATGAAGGAGGAGTTCCAACAAAGCGGGAGTCCTCATCTTTCGGTGATAAACTCCCTGCCTTTGAAAAAAGGTTGGCGCAAACAGTGGGAGATAATGCTTGATGCAAAATCATTTAGTCATTTGATATTCAAGTTGACGCTGGCCAGCTGAATAGACTCTAGTAGTACTTAAAAGCTTTCATGTGATATTGCCCCAGTTTTTTCTCACTCTCGTTGATGTTTTGTAATATTTTAATTGTGGTGGAGAGTTATCGATGTCATTTTTTGTTATGTGAAAGCATTTAACAGTGAGCCATTCTATTTCATGGAAGTGTCGTCAGCAAGTTAATAGTATTTAAGACTTGTTAAAAAGTGAATTTTACCTATTTCGAATAAAAGTAATTGGTTCTGCCCCTTTCTCATTTTTATTATTTCTTAAGTACTCATTATTTACCCATGTGGATTTCTTTCGATGTTATCAGATTGCAGGGAGACGTCCGTGTTAACACTTTATCATATTTTGTATAATTTAATGTGTGAAATAAGATGACGACAAAAGACTGCTATCAGAGAGTTTAGGCTAGTAATTGCATCATACTCCTCTTATTGATCTGTTTTCAGAACTATTTCTTCTTCAAGAGACCACTCCTGTGCTCTAGAAAGAGTCACATCATGATCTGATCCGTTAATAAATTTGAAGGAGCACAGATCTGTTGCAGTGATAGTTCGAAAGCCATCTGTTATTGCAATGGATGCTCTGTCAGGCTGATAACAGAAATAGCTCCAGTTCTTTAGGCAACTATTGAGGTCGGACAGTAATTGAAATCGCTTCTTTAGTGTATTCATGAATTCACACGAAAGACTCGGATCAAATAGAAATGACCTCCTGTTTCCCACTGTTCGTTAAGCTAAAGAGGACAGTATGAGTGAAGTACTTAAGTGAGCTAACTAGAGCTCAGCTCTGACGTTGTGTTTGGAGAGAGATCAGACATGTTATCTGGTTATGCATTCTCCATTAACACCGTAGTTTTTGTCATAATATTTATGGTCTTTATAAAAGGAAATTTTATAAAAGAATCACTTGTACCTGCTGATATGAAAATGCACCGCCCAAGATTTTAGTCACTTGAGTTATAGGGTAAAACGGAGTTCGAGTAGTATATACCGGCAAAATTGAACGACTCGGCAACTAGATGGAACCATGCAAAGAACGTTATAGGCTATGTCTTACTCCTCCAAGGTCTTACTAGTCCCATATTAGCTGGGCCATTAAAATAATTCAATTTGCAGCATGACCTTGTATTCTTGCTCTAACTAACTTATGTGCGTTTATTTCATTTAGCAACCATACATACATTCATGTATGTTTCTTCATCAGTCCCACCATGTAGAGGTAGAAGTTATACGTAATTTAAGAAATTCAACTATAGCCTATTTTATTTCGGAAATGTAAATAACAAATAAAAATCACAACAACATGTACAACGGCGCCGAGATCACTCGATAGATCGTAACAAGAGAATTTTAGTGATAAGAAGACTGGGGCTTGAAGGTGATTGGGGGTCCGTACTCATGTGGGTACTGGGCCTCTCCCAGGTAGCTCACTTCAGCTTGGAAACCGTTGAAATGGTCGGCAATGTAGTTTACCTGAAGGGAAGAGAATGAATAATGAGAGCATTTGAGATATTTAGCTTTTTACAATTTTGAAAATCAATGGTTTAAAAATGCTGCATAACAAGTAAGGCAAAATGTCAATTGCTCCACATTTAGAAGAGTGATTATCAGCTGGTATTTCTTGCATTTAATGAGGCAGCGTAGTATGTCTAGATCAAAAGATTACTACAGCTTCTTATAGATTTCATGTACATATGACATGGATCATTTTTCAAGTTATTTATTTGGATAGTTTTTTTTTTTCTGATACATATAGACACAAAGTGAACCTCCAGGTCATTTATTTTTTCATAAATATGCCTAGTGTCAGATTTTAAAGTTGGTATCCCTTCGTTGCCGGGTTTTTAAATATTACAGGTGGGCTTAACATTCTGTGGAGACTTGCAAGTCCTGTTTATGGCCTTTTTGGTCATTCCGTAAAAACGTAAGCCAATTTTGAATAATGGAACAAAAGGCTTTGTTCTTTACTTTCCCTTCAGAATGTGCCTACCGTCTGTCTGCGTCCGTCGGGAAGTTGCACAGTGTATGATCCCTTGACTGCCTTGCCGTCGGAGTCCTCGTTGTGGCCGAAGTCTGTTCCATGGTAGTTGTCTCTGACTCCGTAGGCATAGTTATAAGGGATTGGAACCTGCAACATAGGAAAAGAAACCTTCAGCCATTGAACGCATTGAATGAGTGCATGTGGCAGTAGTACAGATGAAAATATTTTCTCGTTTCTGTTTTCTGTAATTACAAAATTTCACCTTGATTGATCATGCTTGCTAGAATCAAATGGAAACATTCTGTTGGCTGACGCGCAAAAATGCATGCAATTATGAACCATAAAGATATTGTAAAGAAGTCGGATAATAGATCTTGCAGTAGCTGTTATGAAAATGGTATCAAAAGCAGAACACTTTTAAACTCACGCTCTTGTAGTGTACCGGAGGTGCGTATGGGTCTGTTGGGAAGGCGACTGCTAGCCCCACTAGGAATGCAAGAACTGTCACCTGCACAAAAATAAAATGAATAAATAAAAAACGAGGAAAGATTTGAATTTAGGTTACACGGAAGAAATCTGCCACTTAAAGTGACGTAGATTACATTATTGAATGTCTTGTATAATCAGCACTCAATTATCATTGTACTAGGCAATTGATATCAATTGCCAATTTTCCAAGAGTTTCTTAAGTGGACAATAACAAAAATTTTAAACTTGATACTCTCCTCACAGGTTTGGCACATAACTACAAAACACTCTCTCTCTCTCTCTCTCTCTCTCTCTCTCTCTCTCTCTCTCTCTCTCTCTCTCTTTCATGAACTTCAGTATACATAGTTCCCGGTAAATGTACATGATAATATAACTTCAGAAATGATGGCATGGTATCAGATGAAAGAGGAGACGCGACAAAATTACCTTGTTCAGCATTTCGTGGAACATCCTTTATGAGACGATATGCTCAACTTTAAAAGTCAATTGAAAACAAAGTTAAACTTCTGATGGCACTGAACAGAAGCTGCTTTTGGAGAGAGCCGGTTGAAGTGACTGATGCTCTTGACACTTTCCCAGTCCCTTTTATACTCATTAATCGGTCTCTCTCTCTCTCTCTCTCTCTCTCTCTCTCTCTCTCTCTCTCTCTCTCTCAGTATGCATGTTTGAATTGTGTAAGTCATTTTCGAGAAGTGAATTTGTGTGAGAGAAAACGTGAAGTGGGCGGTCTGTTCTTTATTTATAGGTTTGTTTGTGGACGTTTTATTTTTTGTTCTGTTTTCTCTCGACGCTGATGATCAGATTAGCGAACAAGTTGATCAATTTCCTCTACGACTTAGATCATATTTATCTTTGGCATCGGAGAAAAGAAATAAAGGGTATATTATGAAATTAATGGGCTTGTCTAAGTGGGCAACAAAATTTATAGAAAGATACCCTGTGAATGGGCATGTAGAGGAAAGCCCGAAATGCCAGATGAGGAGAAAGATGTTCAAAGATTCCTAATAATTAATGTCAGTAACCGTAGCTACTGATCTGAAGTATTTTTAAGAGTACTGCCAACTGCAGTGACTTTCGTCGTTGATATCTGAGGCGTTTCAGACCTTTTGTCGCTTGTCTTACAATGTATTTGATTATCGTTACAGGAGACGGACTTTTTATTCTCGTTACAGGAGACGGACTTTTTATTCTGGTATGTCTCTAATAATAAATATTAGAGAGATACCAAAATGAATTTTTTTTCCTTTTTTGCCTGCCTTCATGATTTCATACTGACAGTCTGTTTTTTCGATTATCTCTGCAATTCAAAATTTGAAACTTTTTTTCGCTGACAATAGAATACCATAAGTGGATCGCCACATTTCATGTTGACTTGAGGAAGAGTATTTGGTGTTATGGCAGATGGTAAAGATTTTTACTGTACATTTAGATGATAGTTTGTCGTTAATATGGTTTCTGGGACGATTAGATGAAAATATATTCCAGTAATGTTTCTGTGTATTTGACTTACATTGTATTTTTAATTTTCCGCTCCATCGCTAGCCTCTGCCGGCCCATATATTTCACTGGTTTGCGAATGGATTCTACTATTGTGAGCTTCATCATGACTGTGACTTTTCTGTCATTTATGCCAATTGAAGTACTTCCCTTGGATAATCTTACCTTTAGAAATAAATAAAGAGATAGAGGTAAGTTGTGGAATGATAAGCCTGACAGCACGTCTTTCCTGGCTTGTACAATATATATAGGTGATTCTTGATAATCAAAATTGTTGTGCTCCTTTTTTTGACGTTTTCTCTCGGCTTTTCGAGCCCACGCGCGCGCACAACACCCTATAGTCATTTCAACTCATTCTTACATCTATGGACCGTATGTGTGCAAATTTTCCTGCTGGCTCAATGTCGGCTTCATCTATAAAACAGTCGACGAACCATACTGACGTATTTACCGAACTGACCTATAGTTTTTTTTTATACCTTTATTGATAAACGGGTGACATTTTGCTAGTTTGCTAATAGTTTCTGAACTGCTCAAGAAATAATGTAAAAGTGTGTCAGTACAATGTCAGCTTTGTGTAAGTCGACCATAAGTCATCCTCTGAAGAGATAGCTAAACCACTCATGTCGAACATCATCTCACTTCATCGGTGTATCATCTTATCTGTGATTTAGTTCATGCATCTATTTTTGTTGATGATAATTCTCGGTGTTGCAGATGGCCATCTGGTTTTGATAGTACATAACCTTCTTGAGGCAATCAGCGTGATCTGCGGATATATACATGAATGATGGAGGGTCCAGTGCTTCTGTAATTTAAGCAAACTGGTTCCTTTTGTAGAAAGTGGCCGATTTAGGGAATCTGTCGACAAGTAAATGTAAAGTGGAGTAAGGATCTTGGTTTTAGTCACGACAGTGATCTCAGGCATCTCATATATAAAGATAGAAGAATTTATAAAGCATAGGATTGACGAAAAGCTTTATTCCCTCTTTCATATATTACAGATTTTGCATTTAGATAATTTAGCTTCGAACCACTTACTTCTCGTGAAAAACTGTTATGCCTGCATACCTGTAAGTGTGGTTATTTGTGCATAATTCTCACATTCCGCGTATTGAATCTACCATTAACTATTGCATACACAATCTTTACTCAGTTATTTGCCGTTTTTTAAAGATATTCCCAAAAATACCGTTCATGTTTTTTTTTTTTTTTTTTACAGTATAATGGCGATGATCAAGTTTTTATGTTAAACCTAACTCTTATACGGAGATTGGAAAAGCGTGAAAGAATGTCGGTAGGTCATTCGAAAAGCACTGAGGTAGCACCATACTGAGCTATGATAATACCAAGTTTAGAAAAGTAAAGCTATTAGTTACAGAGGAAGTTGCGCTTTTGGGCGATAAAAGCAGCCAACGAAATCCTGCCACTTCAAGGAAAATACACTGTGAGGACCGTAAATATTATATCGTTGTCAAGGTATACATAGCTTTGATCGTTGTAACCTATGGGTGGTTAACACCGTAAGCTTCAGCCATTCTCAATCAGCTTCGTTGATGTCAGTTGCCGATATTTACAATTGAAGAAGCACTTTGGTTGGGAAATGAGTCGTTTAAAATTGCTCCCACTTTAGGATAAGTGAAAGACACTGCAATTGTTCCAGTGTATTTTAAGGTGAGTAAGAGAAGAGGAGAAATAGATTTAAGAAGCGAGTTCAGTCAAATAGTTATACAGTTACTTTAGCTATCTACAATTATTTTAGCCACTTGAACCTCTTTTATTGGAATGCATTGTTAATGATGAACAGCAATACCCAGGTAGTATAGAGATCTCAACCCCTCTTAATGCTATTGGTAAGTCGGTAAGTATTTTGGAATTAGGTTTTCCCGAGTTTTTTCTTAACTTCATGCTCCATCTTTACGCTGTGTTTGCTTTATATTAAGTGATTTTGCTACAACCCCGTTGGCCAGAGAGATCTTTATCTTTGGGCCTTTGGAATGACAACTCATAACAATATGAAGTAATAATTGGAATGCATAAAAGAATCCCATATGCCGGGATTATAAAGAGTTGCAATGATGATTTCGATATTTTATTTATGTAATGAATGCAAAGGGTAAAAATAAAATCGATTTGTGAAAACTCAACTGAAACATTTATTCATGAAAAACTCATAACAGTGACTAGCAGAAACTGCACGTTTTAACGGTTTCTGGGTTTGTTACGAAGTGGTAGGTGATGTTGATGCTCCTTAATGGTAAGATTTGGGCTTGAAGGTGACCGGAGGTCCGTATTCTTTGGGGTACTGGGCGTCTCCTTGGTAGCTTACTTCAGCTTGGAAACCGCCGAGGTGATCAGCAACATACTTGACCTGAAAAATAAATTAATTTCTTCTCTCACTTCGAAGACTAATTTTAAGTGTCCTAAACTTAGTAAACAAAGGCCGTGATAGGTTTTTAGCAGATTCTCTTTTGTTCTTTTAACTAAACTTGAATCTTATGAAGCATGAAATTTAGAGGAATTGAACTTGAAATTTAGAAGGAAATCCTCCGTCATAATGACACTAAACATCCTCTAGTATTAATACATTTGATCTCAAGATTTCATTGGTATATTAGAAGAACTATAACTCAAAACTCCAGCACTTCAGCTTTTCGGTAAAACTGATCAGCTACTTTTATAGTTCCCTATGCGAGGTCTTTGATCGTGATCTCGATACTGAAGTCTTAT
Organism: Macrobrachium nipponense; assembly: GCF_015104395.2. NCBI lineage: Eukaryota > Metazoa > Arthropoda > Malacostraca > Decapoda > Palaemonidae > Macrobrachium > Macrobrachium nipponense. The sequence continues at coordinate 9,063,035 of NC_087217.1, forward strand.
TTATTTGTAATATTTGCAGATTCCTAACGAGGGGTGTCCGTTCCCTGTGGCAGGTACCAACATGGCTTTGAATTAATCTACCGTTTGCTTGCGACCGTCTGGAAGTTGGACGGTATACAATCCTTTGACGACTTTGCCATCTGAATCTTCGTTATGAGCGAAATCCGTCCCGTGGTAATTGTCACTGACGCCATAGTTGAAAGTATAGGGGATTGGAACCTGTAAAAATAATACAACTAGAATTAGTTCAATCACTAAACTAAAACCAGGCTGAATCACCAAGGTTCAATACCAGTAAGGATAAGAGTCCTAAATATTATAAATTTGAAAAAGAAATTGCGCCAGAAATTTTAGAAGTAAAAGTTGAAACATTGTCTTTCGAATTTTATACATCTGCTTACAGATGTAAATTTCTCTGATTGATATTGCATATGCACGCTCACAGCATCTGGTCTGA
>NC_087217.1:9073491-9103491 GCF_015104395.2 Macrobrachium nipponense
TAATTCTTAATTTAGATAATTACAGATGCCTGTTGGTTCTAGTTAGAGGCTGTGGTATGGTATCTTTGTAATTGTCATTGATTACAAGTGATTGAAAGTTGTATTTCCTGTAATTCTTTGGAAAATTATGGTTGTGTGCGGTAAGGGCTGAAATCCTCTTTTTCAGTACGTGTAATTTCAGATATTTGTTCGTTTAATGCGATTTGAAGTCATTTCCGTGTGTGAGGTTAAAATAAAGGTTGGTCATTTCTTCTTTCTCTCCCGATTCCAGAATATTTATGCTCTGCCTCTTAGGTATTCGTGTTTGAATTTCTAAGGCAATTGGTAACGCTGTTTACGATATAATTTTAGTATACTATCGTACCCACCGCTTCAAAATTGACGGTAAAATCAGAGAAGGATGAGACGGGACGCCCTGGTCTTTGGAGGTTATGTAACTTTTTTTAGCTAAGGAAACTTCAATCTGTATTAGTGATATATGAGCGAGTGGTGAAGGGGTGTTGGCTTCGGGGTTGGATGAAGGCATTTATATAGGTGCTACAATAAAACATTTGGATACTCATTGCGTCGTATTTTTTAATTATGATTTGATTGTATGTGAAGTAAATTCAAGTACTATCTTTTTAATTGTGTAAAACTGTCCTCTGCCTGAAGGATACAGGCAATTACAATTTTCATGTATAGATTCTTAGAATTATGGGTAAACATGATCTCCTGCCGAGTGACGATGCCCTCAAGTCATTTTCACAGATGTTGTAACTGGAATCTTGAAGATGTTCATTCATATTGACTGGAGGGTTCGAAAATCTCTTGTTCGGCCGTATTGCCGTAAATGAACATCCTCCTAATTTAGTTTTTTTTGGTTTTTTTTTCTTTTTTTTTGGTGGGGGAGGGGTATATATCCTTTCAGTTCACTTACCATTTAGGTAACCCTAGCAGTTCGTGAAAGTTGTTGTACTTTTATGGTTGATTGCCATTGTTGCCTGTTGAAGAAGTTAGAATACATTTCACTTTCTGCTTATAATGCAGAATTGATATTTCAGTATTAGGGGCGGTATTGGTGTCTGTACATGTGCGGAGTATTTTCTATTTTGTTGAAGCACTTTCAGCTCTTAGTAAAAAGCCACGGAAAAGAGATCAGAAGTGGCAGCTGTATGAAACTTTAACGACAGACCATCATGGCAGTCAAATGTTAACCCATTTTATGGCTATGGTTCCACAGAGTACATTCGAAGCGGTTTTTTTTTTTTTTTTTTTTTTTGGGGGGGGGGGGAGCCGAATGCACTGTTTGATTATTTAAAAGAAAAATGAATTTCTCTCTCTCTCTCTCTCTCTCTCTCTCTCTCTCTCTCTCTCTCATGAAGAAAAGCTAATACAGTTAACCGCTTTCTCTTTTGTAATCTTTGACAGTTATTGATTTAATCTTCTAGTAGCATTTATTTCATGGCTTTTCCCAGTTTCTGGAAGGAATTGACGCTTGTGTATTATAAACGTTTATTTGTGAAAAAACTAATTACATTTTTAGGAACTCAACCAAACAAGTTTTTATTGTAAAAAATTTACATAACAGTGACTAGCGGAAACAAAACATCAACGGGATCGGAGTCTTAATCCTGGAGTTTCACTGGTAAACCGGTTGTGGCTTATAGACTGGCTCAGAGTATCCCTTGGGCTTGAAGGTGATTGGGGGTCCATATTCATGGGGGTACTGGGCCTCTCCATAGTAGGACACTTCAGCTTGGTAACCGTTGTAATGATCAGCAACATAGTTCACCTGAAAATAAAAAAACACCGGTGTTATGAATGTTGCCATTTTCTTTTGTTGTTAACATTCCAGTGATACCCTTTATTTGTATACTTATATTTATCCCGTTATTTTCGTTTATTTGCTTGATAAAATGGTGATTATCCATTTTTTGGTAGGTCCTAGAAAAATATTTTTACTAAATGGTGACTCGGTGAGCAAGCCGAAATTCGCAAGCCCTCAGTACAAATAATAAATACTGCGCTTTGAAATGGAACATTACCGTTTGCTTGCGTCCGTCGGGAAGCTGTACGGTGTAAGATCCTTTGACGCTTTTGCCATCGGAGTCCTCGTTGTGGCCGAAATCTGTTCCGGCGTAGTCGTCCTTCACGCCGTAGGCGTAATTGTAAGGAATCGGATCCTGTTGCAAGATGATTTGTATTAGTACAGTGCTGGAGGTTTCATCGCATTTATAATAGCTGTCTGACTTGGCGTGGATTCTGAATGATTGCTTTAAGTTTAAACGGGACCCTAATTATAATGATGAAGTTCCATCTGAAAAATTTTGTTCTTTTTGTGTGAAATGCAAATTAAAAAATGCTTAACGAGGCCATTGCTTTGACCATACACGTTTCATTAGACTGTCATATTACAACCTGCTAAAGATTACGTCGAGGAGGCAACGAAGGTTCAAACTCACCTCCTTGTAGAGTGTTGGTGGAGCATACGGATCTGTAGGGAGGGCAGTAGCCAATCCAGCAAGGAGCACTATTACTGCTGCAACCTGCAAATACATATTGGTGCTCATTTTTTCTAATGTAGTTTTACTTATATATATACTTTCTTATGGGTACCCCATCTCAGATCATTCTCGATACTTAGAAGGTTAAGATTAAGAGGTTTATCCATTAGAATTCTTTATATATATAATACTTATAATATATTAAATTATTATAATAATTATATATATATATATATATAATATATATCATATATATATATTCTTATTATATAATATTATATATATATATTATACCTACATATATATATATATAATTATCACTTCACTGTGATTCTTATAAATTATTCGAGCTACAAATGTCCTTTGATATCTAATTCGCTCTACCTAGGAATTGATATATTTGATATATGTAAACCGAAGGGGAATTTTTAGTTGATAATTTCGTCCCCTCATGGGATCGAACCACCGTCCAGCGGACAGGACGAGATCAGGACGACAGTGATGTTAGCGATTCGGCTAATAAGTGAAAATATATCAATTCCGAGGTAGAGGGAATTATATATATATATATATATATATATATATATATATATATATATATATATAATATATATATATATATGTGTGTGTGTGGTGTGTATGTGTGTGTGTGTAACTGTTGGGTAAATGACGATGTAACATTTTGCTATTGAAGAACCAGAAATAGAAATCAGTTTAGGGATCTGTAAAGATCATGTAGAGCATTGCACTTTTTGTGATAATTTTTATGATTGTCATTTGGACATCATTGGTTAACTGTTATATTCTCTCATCCTGATGGTTTGTTGAAAAATATGGAGGCAGAGTATTATTGTCTGGTTGGTGGTTATTATTGTTATTATAATTTGATTATTTTAAGTAAGGTATTTTGAAGTTAATAAGTCATAGTGTTGATGACTATTTGCGGTATTAGTAAACAAGGTTTGGTTGTTTATTTATTTTATGTACTTGAGATTTATTTTTTAGCCAACTTGATTTTTAAGGCACTCAAATTTAAAGGTAGCCTAAGTTTTGAATAAGCGGAGAAAAGGAGGTCATTTTGCGTTTAATTCATGATTTAGGTTTATGTAGAGAAAATGTCTGGAGTTCATCAAAATTTGACCAGCAATCTGAATTTAGTTTAAAAGGAAAAAAGAACTGCAGTCTTTGAGGTAATTTATGAAATTGTTAAAAGATGTCACGTGACACCTTTTAAAATAGTTTCCTTCGAATGTTTATAATCTTTTTGGTATAAGTTGGTTTTACAAAGTATCAGAAACGTGTAACGCAAAGCTTGTGAAATTGTAGACTAACTGAAAAATAACCATCTTATGAAAATGTTAATCTTGATTAGAGTTTTGAGGTTAAAATGGCCCTCTTTATGGGTTTGGAGTGGAAATTACCTTGTAAAACATTTTGTGGGATGTGGTCTGCAGGAATGGTATTCTCGAGAATCCCAGGTGATGTAGTACAGACCAGTAGTGTTGATGAGAGGAGATGTTGTTTATGTGGGACGTCGGAGGAAACGACTGGTATAGTGACGCTCTCTACCCAGCCCTTTTATACTCATTGGTTGGTCTCCCGCTCTTTCTCTTGAAACTCTTTCGCTCCTCCTCCATCTGTTCCTCTAAAGAGAGAGAGAGACAGTCGTTCGTTTCTCCCTTTCTTGACCTTGACGATGAACGTTGTTGAACTGATGAGAGAGAAAAGGCGAGGAACATCAAGAGGCAGAGAAGCTATTGTTAAACTATACAGTTCCTACGCCATCGGCCTTTGTATTTCCATGGCAATTAATCGATTGATGGCTTAGTAATGTGTTTGTCATTTGTATCATCATCAGTAAGGTTATTTTTTCGCTGATTATTACCTAGCCATAACTTGTTGATTTTTGTGACTGAAAGGTTATTCAATATAAGGTACACTGTATTACTGTATTACTGATCTTAGAGGGAAGATAGTTTATGCCAAAGCCTAATGAACGAGAAAATGTTCACGTTGCTTTTTCTTCTACTAGACTTACTCCCTCATCGAGGTCATTGTTTTTGATGAGCTCCTCCGGCTGTTAGTGTCTTGAAGGGCTGATTTCATAATTGCTTTTGGGCAAATATTTTTCGGATCGATACCCAGCCTGACTCCAATTCTCCCTATTTAGTATCTGGGTCTGCTGCTGGTACTGAGTGAGGCTGACTTGCCCACACTCCCAAGTGCGAATGTTACTAACATTTGGTTTTTTAATGCAGATTATTTCCCCATTCCACTGTGACCTCTAGCTGCAACCCCTTTCATTCCTTTTACTGTACCTCTGTTCATATGCTCTCTCTTCCTCCTTGCTATCCACCCTCTCCAAACAATTGTATCGTTTTGCAACTGCGAAGTTTTCCTCCTGTTACACCTTTCAAACCTCTCAATTTCCCTTTCAGCACTGAATGACCTCATAGTGCTTGGCCTTTGGACTCAATTCTATATTCCATTCCATTACATTTCATATATAGCTCACACGCTGCCCGGAAATGTGAAAAAAGTGAAGGGGGAAGGTTTTACGGCGGAGACCCGGCATCCGTTTGGTTCAAAATTTAATATCCTTTGCTTACTTGACTGCTTTGACTGCACCGACATTTTTGGCTGTTGGATGACCCAGTCATGTCACCATATCACCAACTTTCAAAAGTCTGTGTTTGTTCCATAGCCCCTGTGCCTTGACCTTTCCTTTTCGGTACAAACTCACTTACACTAAAATGGGTTCATATTTTTCTTTGTGCATCTATTTTGTACTTAGATCTTATTTATTCATTGATAGTTGGCATTCGTTGCATGATTTATTTTACTTACTCTCATAACTTGCGTACTTTTTTCTTGTTTGTATATTATATTATATTATATATATATATATATATATATATATATATATATATATATATATATGTATATATATATATATATTATATATATGATATATAAAGTATAATATATATAGTTGCAGTCTATCCTTCTTGGCAGTTTTTTACATTTTTCCTATTCATTGTCTTTTGGAATTTAGTGGTATCTTCAAGTTAAAAAGCTATGCAAAATATTGTACCGTTTTATATATATATATATATATATATATATATATATATATATATATTTATATATATATATATAGCAGATATATATATATATATATAATATATATATATATATAACAGTATATATATATATATATATAACAGACATATATATACACAGATATATATATATATCTGTTTATATTATATACGTATATCAATTTAATTATGTTTATTTACATTTATATAATTTCAATACAGATTTCATTTGTAGGTTGAAATTTACACTGGAAGTTAGCCTTCCGATTCCCAGCTGATCTGCTCACATGAGGTTACTTGGCCAACAAAGGCACAATGAGTTATAGCCTATATATAAATGTATAAATATATAAATATATTCACATATATTAAGCTATAAGCAGAAGCACATATCAGTTATAATGGCCGTTAAGTTATTTGTAGCGTAATATTTGTGAATATGAATAAGTCACGCGTGTAGAAGTGACACAGATATATATGTATATATATGTGTGTGTGTGATATATTTGTGATGTGAATAGCTCTAATTTTTAGATTTCTCGTTATTTGCTGTGAAAACGGTGTAATTGCTCCAAATTACTTTCGGACACTGCCAGAGGTAACAATTCGTGGACTGTCACATTCGGATGCCACCCATAATTGCTTTGAAGAAGCACGTAGGTTAATCTTCCGCCAGTGATTATAAATATATGTGACGATGTAATTACACTTGGAGAGTTTGTGTTGCAAGAATCAGACCTTCTGGCTTTTCAGTAGGCAAAGAAAGTCTGGTCTAATAGACTTAGAAGTAGTGATGGTTAGTGGGTCTGTGCAGGTGGTTGCGCATCAGTGGTTGGTAAACAGTGATGTCAGTAAAGTTAGCTCCCCTCTCTCTCTCTCTCTCTCTCTCTCTCTTCTCTCTCTCTGTCTTAATTTAATTGTCTGCAATATCCAGGTTAATAAGTATTTTTTTCTTTGCACGCGCTCAATAGCATGTTTGAGGTAATCCTGTTGCAGACACATTTTAAGTGAAACTTTATTAAATATATGTCTCTCTCTCTCTCTCTCTCTCTCTCTCTCTCTCTCTCTCTCTCTCTCTCTCTCTCTCTCAAATTATTTTGTTTACTTAAATTCGTACAAAATCCGAGAAGTATGAAATGGTAATCGCTCATGATCAGTCAGCGCCTGGGCGGGCGATTTGGGGGCATTTCTCTGGCTCCGTGGGTCGTCGTCTGTGTTTACCCATTTGAAAAGATAGTTTCTGCAAACTTTCCCCCAGTTTGTTTTAGCTAGTGAATAAACGAGAGTCACTACGAGCATTAAGGCGAAAGTGAGGCCGATCCCATTTTCGTCTGCAGTTTATTCAAAAGTGGTCGCTATTTTAGCTGCGGATTTACCTTTTTTTTTCAGGTTTAATGGTACGGTATGGGAGGTGTCAGTACTGTATCCGGGGAGGGCGCCTCAGTGGCGTGGTTGGTATGGTGTTGGCGTCCCACCTCGGTGGCCGCGAGTTCGATTCTAGGGCATTCCATTGAGGAGTGAGAGATGTGTAATTTTGGTGACAGAAGTTCAATCTCGACGTGGTTCGGAAGTCACGTAAAGCCGTTGGTCCCGTTGCTGAATAACCACTGATTCCATGCAACGTAAAAACACCATACAAAAAAAAATAATTAAATAAATAAATAAAAAAAGTACTGTATCCGGGTAGGATTGTCAGGGTTAGATATTTTGAGAGCTGTAAATACTTGCGTGTTGGGCATCATTATAAAAGAGATACAACTTATAGATTAGATAAAACGAGCTTGTGGTTACTGAACTGCAAATATTTCTTTGCGCGTAAACTTGTCCTTGTCCAAGTGGATATGCATATAAGTCATATATATATATATATCTAAATGCTACAAAATCATATTCTTGAAGCTACTTATCGCTCTTTGATATGCCGGTCAGTTGTTATTGAAACTAGGCTTTAGCGTGAAAAGAAATATTGGTTATTAAGAGAGGAGCAGTTTCATATTATCTCCTTGGATAGGCATCACTTTTAGTGCTTATTCTACATTGCATTTCGAGGTTATATTAAAAAGTACATATGTTAAGTATAAATGTGCGCCCTTTCCCTGGGGATTTTCATGGACTCATTTATTCGCCGTTCATTTTTTTTCGTATAATAACGGAAAAGTTTTGGGAAATGAAGCCTTTAGATTTTTAGGAGCCCAGTGAGGCATGTTAGTTTCCTTTAATGTATCAGCAGCTGACTGAAAGGAAGAAATAACAGACAAGAACAAAAGGAAAAGCTATAGATAATATTTGCGAGCGGCCTGTGTTCGGCTTTCATTCTTTCCTTGATGGAATGCCAAGAATTTTTCATAATATTCGTTTTCGTCATTCATAGCTTTTTCCAAAGCTCAAAATTCAAGAGATATGAATGTTTGTACGTATGCAAATGGATCTTGCGTTTTTACATATCAATTAAACCCATCTGCTTTCACATTATATATATATATATAATATATATATATATATATATATATATATATATATATATATATTATTTATCTCGGTTATTTAGACAGAGATACACATTAATATCGAATTCACTTTCCCTTTGAAAGTGAATTTGTAGTAAGGTTTATTTGTGGCTTCAAATATCATTATAAACAAGGCACTTCTGTATTCGTGAGAAAACGATCATATTTAGTAAAGTATTACAAACTTAGCTCTCGTGCTCAAGATGGACCGATTTCGATGCTAAGCACAGAATCCAGATTCGAAATCAAGATACATCTCTCACGATAGCCGAAGGGATAAGTCCACTGTCTTGTTCTGTATCTAATCTAAAATTTAAAGGTCGAATCCTGGCCGAGGTAGGTGCACTTATCAATTGTAATTGCCTTTGGGGGTACGTTATTCTCAGGATGAAGTGAAATACATGTATTAAGAGATAATTTAGGCTTAATATGTATGGTTTTAGAAAGGCCATGTGTACAAGTTACACACACACACACACACACACACACACACACACATATGTGTGTGTGTGTGTCTGTTTGTCTTCATAACATTTCCAAGCAGATAAGAGACATTGCAGTTTTTTTATAGTTAAAAGATTAAGCAATCATATATATATATATATATATATATATATATATATATATATATATATATATATATATATATATCCACACCTACCTGCTGTAAACCACACATATATACACACACATATATACACAAACGTATATATATGTGTGTGTATGTATATTTATAGTGTTTATATATATATATATATATATATATATATATATATATACATACACATACGTTTGTGTATATATGTGTGTATGTGTCAGTGTGTGTGTATATATAATCACGCTGACTCGTGACTTTATATATCAAACACCAGAGTGAAGAGGTGTATTTATTTATGTATGTACGCATGTATGTAATAAATTTATATATTTAAAAGTTTTTTATCAAGCTTAGATGGTTTTACAGCAGGTACGTGTTTTGAGAGATAATGCATTTATCAGCTGCACAGCAATCGCTGCGAGATCTGTTTTTGATTAAGGATCTTGAAGTTACGTCTTTTTTTTGCCAGATATGCAATTTTGAATGACTTCAAATATCAAATGGGTTCCATAGGAATCCTAGTATAATGTAGTGATTTTGTTTATTTATCTCAAAGGATCGTGATCTGGGTTACTATGTCAATAGATTATTTTAAATTTTTTATCAGTTTCCTACCAGAACATTTTTAAGGATATTAGTATTGGTTAGGAAAAAGCCACCTGCATTGTCCCAATAAATAATTGTTATTCCTACAATGTAGCATTTAAACACAATAATCCGTCGAAAGAAGTTGCAGATGGAAGAATCTCTTTATAATAAACCAACTGGGACGACGAGAGCGGGATGATAACAGTTATGCTAATAGAATGACTAAATTATGTAGTTTTCGTTTATAAAAAAAAAAAAACTAAAAGTTTGAGAGCCAAGAAAGTAGGAAATTATTCTTTTTTAAGATGTTACCTTTGAGTTGTGTCCTCTCCAGCGCTCGTTGACGTTCATCCACTTTTGAAAACATTCCAGAACTTTCAAATCAACTTTTTCATTCTTATCATCTGCCTAGTGAGAGTGAACTCAGCACTCGGAACAAGGTTCGCTGCCGCGTCGTCTTCGTCTTCGCTTTAGATATATATATATATATATATATATATATATATATATATATATATATATATATATATATGTGTGTGTGTGTGTGTGTGTGTGTGTGTGTGTGTGTGTGTGCATTAAGCTACAAATGCCTTTAATATCCCCATTCGAATTAGTTTTATTAAAAATTGTAGATTAATGCATGCGTGTTAATAATGGTGATGTGATGAAAATTCACGTATATAACATATTATATCTATATATATATATATATATATATATATATATATATATATATATATATTATATTAATGAAACACGAAAATATTGAAAGTGATGAATATGTAATTAAAGACAAAATTCACCAAAGAAAGAGAAACGATGGAGTTCTGCAAGGCCTTTCGAATTCATGTCCTTTACTTCGTGGATTTTTGTCTTTATTTTATACTTTACTCGTACACACACACACACACACACACACACACACCACACACACACACACACACACATATATATATATATATATATATTTTATATATATATATATATATTTATTTATTATCTTTATTTATTTATTTATTTATTTATTTATTTATTTATTTATCCTTCCCCATGTTTTTTTCCTGTGCCATTAATCCCTCCTCCTGCACCGTGATCTGAACTTCGAAGACTACAAGAGAGACTCACATTGCTGAGTTCACTCTCACTAGGCAGATGAAAAGAATGAAAATTTGTCCGTGTAAAAGTTTCGGTAAAGTTTTCAAAAGTGGACGATTGCTAATGGAGTAACATGGCATGAGTAAGTAAGAATGCGTATCAGTAGGATAGGGGACCACGCGATTAAAAGATTTTATATATCATTCATAAGGTACCTTGAGGTACCTTGCATGTCAAGAGTAAATCAGCCATCAATTATAAAGCTCATATCAAGCATCTTATGATTTCAACCGGTTTCATGTAATGATAAAATGCTGGGTTTGACATGCGAATTATTTTCTGTTTGTTATATAAATTGGACCCGTAGATAAGTAAATATATATATATATATATATATATATATATATATATATATATATATATATATATATATATATATATATATATATATATATATATATTATATATATATATATATATATATACTGTTTATATAGATTTTCTCTGCCTAGGGGCTCGACAGGAGTGAATTATTATAGAGCTACAGGGAGGATGTGCACTGACACTTTTTCGTCTTTAAAGGGAAAAAAAGACAGTTTACAATCGGTTTATCATTGTCATATTCATTCAGATTTCAGATATAAATTGGGAGCTGTTTAGTATTGTTGCTCTTCTATTTTTGCTCATTATCTTTCATGATCTTCAGAATCTTTTGCAGGAATGACTGAACTTTTGGTAGTTTTACTGAAAGGACTTAATTTTACTTTTTGAAGTCTTGAGAAATGAGTTCATTATATTAATTAAATAAACATTTGTAGTCTTTTCTCATTTGGTTCCAAGCTGTTTAGAACAAGATATCTTGAAGTAACATCATTCTCATTGATGATTGCTAGAAGACGTACAGGCTTCTTCCACTACCTGGAGTTGCTTAGTCATTTTGAATGGTTTCGAAAGCGTGCCCTTTACTAACCTTTCCTCTCATGCCAATCCAGAAGAGAGAAAGGCCGCGGAAAGATCTCAGGGCAAAAGAGATAACATAAAGAATAAAATGGTTAGCATTTACAAACTGCGGTATTGGGTTCCCTGCTTATGCAGAAGGCGTCCGATTTCTCTTCATAATGCAACGTCGGGCAGAGGAAGTGGCTACGGGATTAAGTATGAGGAAGAAGAAACGAATGAACTGGCGACGTGACTGTCATCTGTGTTGCATTCTCGTTTGCTTGTGTGCTTGTGTGCATGCAGCAGACATGCCTTTCAGGTGCACATGTTCGTCAACCCTCGTGAATGAGAACAGTTAAAAAGAGTGAAATCTATAATTGTCGATAGCAGGTGGTACACTTTAACGACTGTTTTGAGAGAAAAATAAATAGATGGGAATTGCGTTTTTTGTGTGTGTCTTTCATTGTTGCCTTGGCGAGATTAATGGGAGCTGAAGAGTCGCTCAGTAATAGCCTCTGCTAGCCATGGGACACACGATAATTGTAGTGACGTTAATGATAGCGATTGCTTAAGGTGTATTTAGAAATTACGCTTACTTTTCCTTTGAAAATTCTCCTTGTTTACTTCTATAATTCTGTAATTGACTTTCTACCGCGTTATGATTCATTGACAATTATACCAAAACTGATAAGATCTGTTGCCAGCTTCAGCAAAGATAACGTTTTTTTATATATTTATTTATTTATTTTTCGAAGGTGGATTGACTTTACGCCCAGGGCTTCTGTTTTCTCTGAACATAGGACTGGGATGAGTGCATAACCTTATGGCATTCTCCTGATTACTTTGCGCTGCAACAAATCTGTAGCTTCAAAAAATTCTTGTAGAATAAAAAAAAAAAATAACTTGTTAAAGACATTTCCCAACAAAAGTTAATTTTCTTGAGACCTGACCATTTCAAGAGGTATTTTAACTTGAAATATCGGGCCACTCATGAAATGTTATGTAACCGTCATTAAAAATCGTCTTACTTTTCTGGACAGTTGGTAAGTTTCCCGTGTGAAAGCTGCTGTTACTCAATGTCTGTGTTCCTTCTCCTACCTTAATGAGAAAAGTACTGCACTTTCTCGGCATTCCCAGGCGTCAAAACAATGTTGAAGTTATTTCCGAAGTTATGGTGTCATGATAGCATAAGATTGCTCCCGGAACTCATTTGCTGATCCCGGTCATTTTTGGTTGCTTGTGACTTGTGGTTTCGTCTTGCGAGATCATCTTGTATGGTCTTCCTTCTCTCTCTCTCTCTCTCTCTCTCTCTCTCTCTATTCAGCATGTACTCAAGCAATCGTTTTTCTAATGGCAACTATTGGTAACGTTAAGTTCACATTGCGATAAATATATAAATGTGTTTATATGTATATTTCAGTAGATTTTGTTAGTAATGACATACATCTCAACGTTGATTTCAAAGCATCTGGCTAATTTCCAATCAGATTAAAGGTATGTTGGCCTCAGGCTAACTTCCAACTTATAACCAACGGTTACTTTTTGCTTGAAAACTCCAAACGGGGAAAATTTTGGCTCCAATTGAAAATGTTGGTATCAGCTTCTTCATGAGACGGTGACTGAGAATTTCTCACTCGTCGAGCAGCACTTTGCTGCATTGTTGCCAAAGGGCACCTCCGATCCATTCGAGCCAAATTTTTAAGAAGAGAAACACTGATGTAATATGTTTTCTTTTTTATTAGCTTTCTGGAAAAGAAAAGATGACTGTCTGTTCGTCCTCACTTTTTATCTCCGCTATCAAATCTTAAAAACTACAGAGGCTAAAGGGCTGCAAATTGGTATGTTGACCATCCACCTTCCAATCATCAAACATAGCAAATTGCAACCCCCTAGCCTCAGTAGTTTTTATTTTATTTAAGGCGTCAACACAGGTAACCATCGGGCTGTGCCTTAAAGTTTCATGGGCCGCGGTTGAGCGCCTCATGGCCTGTGGCTGAGTTTCATTCAACATTACACACTGTTAAGAAAACTCGATTGCGCATAAGAAACTTTGGCGCAGTTTTTACTTGTTCAGTTTTGATTGTGACGCCAGAGAACTTTTCATCAATCTTTCATTTATTCTCGTGGAGTCGAATTGTTTCGGGCATCATTCCACACCAGGAAGTGATGGCGAGCTACTGTCAATTGCATGCAATTTGTGCTTTTATAAGATCGACACTGGACCTTTTATGTGTTTATTCTTACAAGCTGCGTCTTCATATATCGAATTATTCAAATTTTTGTTCCTTTAAGGCCTTGTTGCAAAACATATATATCCATCCTTATGTGGAAGTAAATGTCTTTGTTTTCTTGGGCCATATTATTAGCGACACCCGCACCCTCCGGAAATTTCAAAAACTCTATCAGTATGCACAAAGTCGCACCAAACAATGTAGATAATATGATAGCCACGTTATTCATTTGAATCATATTGTTGAGAAGTTTTTCGTATCGTGTACTTTTTGATGTTCACTTATTTTTGTTTTGTCCCAGATTTCATGGTAATTGTTTTTACAAACAAAATCTAACAGTATAACAATTAATTCATGCATGTAGGCGTCAATACTACGGAAAATCTGTGTGAGGCTTCGATGTATATGTGGTACATTTTCTAAATTTATGAAATATTAGTATACGGTTAATCCAGGCCACGTGTATCAGTGGCCCTTATTTATTATCCTTGTTGCTTTAAACCGTTGGTGAAAGTCCTCTCTAAGTTAATTTTCCCGTAGGAGGGTAGTGCCGTCAGTGCACCTCATTCGGTGCAATGTAGGCATTACTTTTGCTGTACCTCCTTACTTATTCTCTTTCTTCCATCTTACTGTCCACCCTCTCCTGACAATTGTATCATAATGCGACTGCTTTGAGGTTTTGCTCCTGTTACACCTTTCAAACCTTTACTGTCAATTTCCGTTTCAGTGCCGAATGGCCTTAGTTGCCCCAGTGCTTGGCATTATGCCAAAATTCTATACAAATCAAATCAAACTAAGTCTATGTTCATTTATACCGGGTACTATGTTTAAAAAAATTTGAATTGTATGGTATTTTCTATAGCTGTTAAAAGACTTAAATTCTCTTTCTCACTATAACTTTCTCTCTTTCAACTTCTTTCTCTGTCTAAATATATATATATATATATATATATATATATATATATATATATATATATAGTTATATATAATATATATATATATATATTATATATATATATATATATATATTTGTGTGGATATATGTCTGTATGTATGTATGTATGCATGGATGTGTGTACACATGTAGACAGTCCGTTTCATCTGTGGACCATTTTTCTGAAGAGTATTAGACACGAAAGGAAAGAAAGCAGGACTCGGACGTACAATAAAATTGTCATAAACATGGCAGACTCGGAAGCATGTCGTGCGCGTGTTTATCAGTGCGTGAAGTCCCGCGTCGTCCGTTTGAGAAAGCCTCGTTCCTGGGAAAAGGAAAATGCTGAAGGTTCAGAACTGGGAAGATGAAATTACCAGGGCTGGGAAGATTCGTCTGGTGAAGTTTTAGAGCTGGGAAAATGAAATTACTGAAGGCTGGGATTCAGAATTGGAAAGATGACATTACTGAAGCTTTAGCACTGATAAGGTGAACGAACTAAATCTTCAAAGCTTTTGAGTGGACGTTCATCATGCTTCTGAGCTGCCTGTACAGTTGTAGTACACACTTGTGATGTGGGAAATAAAATTATATGGATCTTTCCTAGATTGTGACCCCAAGCGTTATCTAGGACTATTTCTTGGGGTCATTATCTTTTATTTATATTTTTACGGTCATCCCCAACAGGCTTGTACTAAACACACCGCAAAGGTGGATACATACCAGGTTGAAACCCTTTGGGGTCACTATCTAGGAAAGATCCAGTTATACTATACTACTGAGACTGTTGATATAAACGTACATAAACTTATGAATGAGCGCCCATACGACACTGGCGGGTTCGATTCTCGGCCATTCCATTGAGGAGTTAGAGATGTGTATTTCTGGTGATAGAAGTTCACTCTCGACGTGGTTCGGAAGTCACGTAAAGCCGTTGGTCCCGTTGCTGAATAACCACTGGTTCCGTGCAATGTAAAAATACCATACAAACAAACAAACAAACAAGACAACATAAAAATTTAAGAACTGACAAGATGGAACAGCAAGGCTGTACACCTCGCCTCAGAGTCCCCCTGGTGGTAGGGACATAAATGGGTCCTGTTTACAAGGTATCCTTATTCTGTCTTTCGGACGTGGCTTGCAACCCCTTCCAATTTATCCTCACATCCATGAGCGCATGAAAAGCGTATGAAGAGGACAGGTGAAAACACCAAGCTCGACATAATTAAGAATTGTAGTCAATTAGTTACAAAAAATGCAGTGATCCAAAAGTGGTGGTAGTTGCTCCAGTAAATTCATGCAGTGGAATAGTTTTGAAGTAAAACCTAGGGACTTACGATGGCGAAAATGTTGTAAATTTTTAACGTATAGTTACTTATTTCAGGGTTGTTGTTTGTACGTGTACTTTCATATAAGTATACCGTATATGTACATATTTTTGCTTATATATATTTATGTCTGTGTGTATGTTTATATATGAATATATATATATATATATATTATATATATATAAATATATATATAAATAACTGGTAAAAATATTCTGTTACAACAGAATTCCATCTAATAAAAGGAGCCCGTAAAAAGTACTATATTTCAGAGAGACAGCAGTCACTGAAATATAGTACTTACTTTCTATATTTTGGCGTTTTTATGGGCACCTTTTGTTAGATTTTATATATATATATATATATATATATATTATATATATATATATATATATATATATATATATACGCACACACACATGTAGGCCAGCGAAAAAAAAAAATGTGAGTTTTACCTCTCGATCTCAAAACAAATGTGTACAGTATATCTCTACTCATCCAGATATATGCACCGATTTAATTTCGATGCAGTTTAGTTACTGAGTACACCTAGATCATTTTGCCATCAGATATGATTTCAGTCATGCCCAGTGGTTCCTTGTGCCCAGCATGCATGAAATAGGAAATAACAATTAGATTCCTTGCAAAGACTGAGCTATTCAGTGGGATTCCTGAAGGTACCATTACTTTCTATTAAGCAAACCGTGACTTATCTGATTATTATTTTATAAGATCATTATCAGATGAATGTGATTGTCTCTCCTTGCCTGCCTCCATCACATTAGACTGGCCTGTTGCGTAATGTTTCAATTAATCGTTTTTGACGTCTCTGAAGTTATCTCATTTAGGTACTCGCTGAAAGTTGTCCACCAGAGCACTCAGTGTATTTTCTTTTTTTCATAACAATTCACGAATTCCTGTAATTTTGTTGGCCTGGTATTTTGCAACAGATTAGGTTAGTATTGCCATGTATTATATTTTTAAGATTATGGTAAGATTTGTTTTGTTTTCTAATATTCAGTAGCAATTAGGCCTTGCGTCATTTTCGCTTTTATAACATTATTAATCTGGTGCTGTCTTCTGTTCTAGCTTTATAATGGCAGATGTTGTTTCTTTAGCATTGGAGGTTTTCTGTGTGGCCTGGTACGTTGTCATTCATTTGAATTGTGCTCTCTGGTTTCATTACGTTAACGCTTTTGTTATTGTATGTCAACTTTAATTGCATTTATGTTTCACTTTTTCATTCAGTAATTGTTATTAATGACCATTTTTTTCCTAGTCTCAAAATGCACTTAGTGGGGAAGAAATGTATCGTAATTGTGTTAGCTCGTATTGGCATTGCATCATTTCCTTTCACTTTGATTACTTTTAACGGTATAATTCTTCAACCAGATCTGTAGATTGAAGGTACCTTGTTAAAAGAAATTCCAATCATATTTCGACGTTACATGCATACAGACACACAAATTCACTCACATTACCTGATATATGTATGAATATATATATATATATAATATATATATAATATATTATATATATATATTATATATATAATATACATATATATGTAAAATGACAGAATTATTAACGTGATAAAGCCATTGCACAAAACGGATCAATTGGAGAAAGCACAATTTTCCCATACCTGAATGCTTAGGAAAGTCGTTGCTCTTGATTCTGCTTTCTTCAGTAGGGCTTTTTATAAAATAGTGATCTTCGCCACTCGCTTCCTGTTCCTGCTCTCCTACTGTGATTTAATTTTCGTTTTTTAAACCAATTAGGCTGTTAATATGTTTACCGGGACATGTATACACACGCATATATATATTTATATATATAAATATATATTATTATAATATATATATATATATATATGTGTGTGTGTGTGTGTGTGTGTGTATTTATGTATATATTCATATCTCCTTTCGGTAAACAAAGACAGAAGTCGTCACCACATTCACCCTTCAACTAAAGAAGCAAGAAGCAACCTAAATCTGGCGTCAAGTTAATAGAATTGTAATTCAAAAAGTGTATGGGTGACTTGTATTTTTACTATATTCCTGTCCCCTCCCCCTCTCCCTCTCCCTCTCCCTCCTCCCCCACCTGTTCCATCCCTTGGCCGAAAGAAGCGGCGTTAAGGCTCGTGATATGTGGAAAATGGCCACCGGTTACTTGGCATATTCCAGTCGAAATGGGTGAGAGAAGGTTTGATGTTCGTGAAAGATTGGTTGTGATTAGAACCCGTTGGCCCACTGAGGGCTTCTTCCTGCATGATTCAGCCTCTGTAGGGACCGATTTATGACGAATAACGCGCGAAAGTCCCCTCGGTTTCTTTATCTGTGAAATGTTTTTTTTGCTGACCCTTAATGATAGAGATCATGGTGAATCAATTGTGCTCATATTTCTTCTTATGGAATTCGTCATTTCTTTCTTTGAATTTATGGTCATTATTGATACATAAACAGTAATCTTATACCGTGGCGCTTGGGGTGCTTGTAACCATGTGGTTATCTGTCATTATTCTAGAAATGAGCAAATATTGCCGTTAGATCCACGTCATAAGTATATGTGAATTATTTAACAGTATTTAGAAAATCCTTGTGCTAGACATTTATTATTTCATTTAAGTGAATTACTTTATACATAGGAGACTTTTTATTGCTGAGGTTTTAGAAGTTCGGCATTGGCCCTTTGTATACTTAGTGTTGTTTACGTGTATCATTTTCGGGGTTCATTTAATTTTTTTTATTTGGTGCACTGGGAGATGTACAAGGGAATGCAGCAAATGGATAATAATTACAGTTACTGGAGGTCTGAGTGCCACGCTTCACCCTTAAACTGTGACACATAAGTAAGATTGGCCGTTAATGCATACTCGTATATTATGTATTATATATATATATATATATATCTATATTATATAGATATATTGGTATATTTGTGCGTATTATATAAATATATATGTATATATGTGTGTGTGTGTGTGTGTGTGTGTGTGTGTGTGTTTTTGTATTTATATAAATATATGTATATATGTGTTTTTATGTATGTATATGTAGTTTTTTAAAGGTTAATTTTTATTTATGTCACGGATATATCATTAGATGCACGATTAAAGTTAGTTTCCATTACGTGACTCGAAGTATATTGTTACACAGTAGGAAGCATTAAATGCGTTTGTAATGAATTAAAATAGTTATTAATCTTCGTTGCCACATTCACCTACTCTGGCAGTCACTGGGTGTGTTCCAATCTATTCAAGATAGAAACATTTTTTATACTAAAATTATTCCAAGCTAGCAAAGCTATTAACCGCAGAATAAAGATTTGTGTGTCCATCCACTTTGATGTCGAATGAACCTCTTAAAAAAAATAGCAGGAGCCTTTCACTTTTTACTGAACTTTCATGGAGTGATTAGGTGCTTGCCTACCTAGTAATCAGAAATCGTCACAAAATGAGTGTAGTAAATGCACTTGATTATCATCGTGCATAACCATTTCTTTCCATTAGTCGAAGTTAATGATTGGTGCTGAGATTATTAGTATCATTTATGTCTACCTGACAGAATGTAGTCTGCTTCTCAGTTAGCGTATTAACCAAGTTGTCCAATTAGCCGTTTGTAATAGGGAAATGGGAGAGACACTTTCACTCCACGTGCCCAAGTTGGAATTAGAGTTTTTATGTGTTTTCAGGTGCTTTGTAAAGTACTCTTTTATTGCGTATGATTTAATACATTTAGTAATGATTCTATTCATTTCTCGTGTATTATAGGTAGATTTTGTCTGTTTTGATTTTTTTCTTTTCTACTGATTGTATTGGACGTAGGAAGTGATTTTTAATTATTTATAGTATTGTTATTTAATTATTTTGGTATATGTCCAGGTTCACATGTGTTTTCCAGTCATTTGTCTATATAGGGTTTTTTATAACTCTAGTTTTATGTTAGGAATATACAGATAACAGGATGTGTCATTTTAGGCATCTGAAAATTGTGTTTGGTTGAGCCTGCTTCTTACCAGGAATATTTAGTGTTGTAATTCAGATTTTTATTTGTAAGCTTTAGTGATCCTTTTGATGAAGGAACCGGGTCAGGCATGGCTGCCCAAAATTATCCCGGCCACGGGAAGAAGTGTCAAATTCGACATTGAAAAACACAGAAGGAGCCAGATAATTTCATATTCAAGAAGTGAATCGCTTGCGGAACTGATTAGTGAGTTTGAATATCTCTCTCTCTCTCTCTCTCTCTCTCTCTCTCTCTCTCTCCTAGAGCAAGTAATGTCGGCTCAACTCTCAAAGTGAATGACCATGGTTCGATCTTCGCACCGGACGAAGAGAGACACTATGGGCACGTTCCCTGTAAGTCCAGCATGCCTCAGCTGATCTGAGATTAAGTGCTTGGCCACAGTTAAGTACTCAGGAGCTCCTAGACGAGGTAACCTTTATCCCCACGAGATGATTATTCATGAGACGTCCTCTTACTGTCTGTCACTGTATCTCCCACTTACTTCCTCAGTGTTTGTAGTCGGACATTTTTTTGTTTATGGGCTCGTGTGCATAAAATTAATATGATAATTAATATGATAACATACCCCAGTGTGTAAAATGTTAAAAATGAAAAAAATCAACTGCTAATTATGTGTTGTAAATTAAAAATTTAAACTAAAAACTCTGAATACGATATATCTGAACAGACAGCTTAGTGGAACCCGACGCACAAATACGTCAAGAATAAAAAAAAATAGAAAAAAAAAATTGACATAAATTTACTCCATGCCACGAGTCTGACCTAATTATAAGGCTTTAAAAAGCAAGCTTCCTTAGCTGATAACCTAATTATAAAGTTTTAAAAAGTAAGCATCCTTAGCTGCTATTTTGCATTACAGCTGCATGTAATTGTTTTTGTGCGTACCTGCGTATGTGCAATGCCTTGTTTTAATAATTATTTACAGAAATGACGATGCATATTCAGATGATCCACTAATATTTTTCCCTTTCTTTACAGGTATGTGTAAAATCATGTCGTTTCTCTTTGACCAGGTAATGTAGTTCATTCTGATTCTTTTCAAAGTACCGTATATCCATTAGAATAACAGAGGTTGTACTTCAAGAAGGCGTGTTCTTACTTTGTGTGTATGTATGTATGCATGTGTGTATATATATATATATATATATATATATATATATTACATATATGTGTGTGTGTGTGTGTGTGTGTGTGCGCGCGTGTGTGTGTATCCTTAAATTAACGGTAGAAAGGTAAGTGAAGCAGGGACTTGGAACTAGTGCTTTCGTAGTTTATTGTATATTTTCAAGCTCTCACTGTGTGAACTTGGAAATGTAGAATATACTTACGAAAGTACTTGTTCCAAGTCCCTGTTTCACTTACCTGTCTACCATGGATTTAATGATATTCTCAAGTACGTGTTCCCTCTTGCTACATTGGATATATATATATATATATATAATATATATATATATATATATATATATATATATATATATATATATATGTGTGTGTGTGTGTGTGTGTGTCTGTGTCTGTGTGTGTATCCATTTAATATTATTCCCATATTTCAAAGTAGTTGCAATTTTACTTATGTATGAAATTAAGCTTCCATCTCACTTGTTTAGTTACTTGTACATCGCAATCGGAAAAAGAAATTTCGGATGATGCCCCAACAGATACAGTGTAGAATTGTAACTTGATTCGTTCCTTGAAGTAAGCGAAGGAATCAGTTTACTTAAATTTCTGATTAGGAAACATGAGGGGAAATGAGCTTCATGTATTATTCATCAAGAATTAATTACCCGGAAGAAGCAAAAGAGCTGCAGCCAGTTTATGATAAAACAGGGCATGATCCGACCTCCAGCTTAATCCGGACGCATGCAAGGTTTTACCCTCGCATGTAAGTTGTAAACATTGTATTCCTAACTTTTAATGTAAATTAAAATTGACTTAAATCTGCGGTCAATTAGAGCTTTGTTTCACCAACGAAATTTAAATACTGTATATTTTATTCGAAATAATTTTTCTGTACTGTTTAATAAGCACATTGTTTATTTTTTTTACTTCATTCCAATGAATAAATCATTAATATCCTATCCTAAAATTCCTGTATCTTTCACTCAACCCGAAACACCTTTTTCATTCCTTTTTAGGCTCACCTTAGACCTTTCCTACGCCCCCCAACAAGACAACAACAATAACAAAGGCTTACTCCCCGAGTAAGCGACAATTGTTTGTCAGAACCTGCTTGATAGAAAAAAAATTTAAATCATGACCTTAATAACAGAAATTGATTTAGTGATTTAATTTATTAAGATTTACGGATATTTGTCTCAAGTTTTCAACATGAAAGACCAGACTACAGATAATTTGTTTTTTTTTTTTTTCTGCGCGTTTCCGATTGTTAATAGAAATATGATAAATGGAATACGGAATTTTGCTGGTTTTGGTGTGCAAGATCTCGGGAAATGTTGCCATTCTTTGCATATTAAGGAAGTCGAATTTTAACAGTATTAAGTTTTCAGAGATAAATTGATGACAAAGATAAATCATTTGGTTTTGAATAAAGTTACATGATCGCATACTTTTCTTTCACAGAGCTATATTGGAATTGTAAAAAGTATATTGCTGATGGACATAATTATGACTCTCTGTGAAGAGATTACGATCAAGTTTAAAGCACTTTAGTAAATGCTAATAGTTTTAATTCAGTACTGTGGATCTCGTGAGAAAATGTAATGTTCAGAAAAATTCAAGCACGAAAAGCCATTACATTTTATTTGTTTGAAGTTGGAAAAAAAAAAATGGGAGAACGTTGCATTTGTATACCCATTTTGTTTTCCATCTATAGGAATTATCATGCTCTTCGTATAGACAGATGGTGATTTATTGGCCTGCGTTATAGATAGACTTTGCCACAAGTTTTCATTCTTAAACTTAATTATAGAAACGTCGTAGACATTTCTAATATATATTATTATGAAAAGAAGAATCGAATGCAGTCGTGATGAGACAACCAACGTCTATTTTTGGTTTTCTTCAAAAGAAAACTATCGAGATGGCTTTGGCTGCTCCTCCCCCCCCCGACTCCTGAGGCTAGAGGGCTGTGAATTGGTATGTTGGGCCATACAGTCATACACCTTCCATCATCAAACATACCAAATTTAATCATGATCGTGCGTCTGTCACCGGCGTGTCCAATTGCGGAGGTGTCGCCGATGCACTTTCACTTGGCCGCATCTGGGGAGCAACTGAGTGCTCCCCCTTCGTAGTTGAGATTTCCATACTGCAGCACATCAAGAGTTTCATAGAGCATTATACGCTTTACAGAACTCGATTGCGCCGAAGAAGCTTTCGGTGCGATTTTTACTTGTTTTTTGCAGCAAGCAAATATTGCACATAACGGCCAGTTTGCCTAATAGGTCTTGCTTCGTCAGTTTCGCGATCATGGTATGTTATACGATACAGCTTCCCTGTTCTGAATTTAGCAATACTCCAGAATGGGCGAACATTCGCATTCTAGTTTGTGAGAGGGATTAAGAAGCTGCATTCCGAAATCAGTAACCAATGATTCCTGCCCCAAAACGGTGTTCACCCCTGAATCCCTGGGACAATCTCTTCGTTCGTCTTAAGTACAATGGACTTTTCCATCAGGAAGGTCGTCATTTTGTATTGTAAATTGTGACGGGCCTGAAAATGCCATAGGTTGACGGTAGATCTGTTTTGACAAAAAGCAATAAAGGGATGAATGTATTTTTCAACAGAGACTGACTCAGGGAAGTTCCTGTAACAAATAATATATATATATATATATATATATAGATATATATATATATATATTATATATATATATATATAAATATATATATATATATTATATTATATATATATATATATTATATATATATATATATAATATATATATATTATTTATATATTATTATATATATATATATATATATATAGGTATGTATTGTATACGTATATATGATATATAAATAAAAAATATGCAAATATATATATATATAATATAAATATATATATATATATATAGATAGATATATATAGATTATAGATATAGATATAGATATATATAGATATATGTATAAATATAGATATACATATATATAATATGTTTAAGTATACTTATATATAATATATATATAATAATATATAATAATATGTATGTATAAACGTATATATTGCATATATATTAAAATAAATATGCAAATATACATACATATATATAATATATATATATATATATAATAAAGGTCTGAGGATTTATTTTAGCCATTTCAGTGTCCATTTTAAAATCCACCAGTGATCGGGTCACGGCAACACAGCGAAAGTATAGGAAACTGTAATTCCGGAAATGTTAAAAGGAAGCCATAAAGACAAAGAATGTGTCCTATCTGTTTTACTAAAGTCGTCGGCCAAAATGTTTGTGTTTGTTTTTACAACAGAAGCCCTGTGCGTAAAAGGAGTCCTTTCCATTTCTCGTGTCTTGGTGCCCAGTGATGTTTTTCTCGCCTCTTTCGAAAGCAGAATAAGTTTTCCTTAGGTTTTGCAAATGTCAGCGGATGCTGTTCAGTTTTCATTTGAGGTTTTCATTTTACTTCTGTTATATTTCTCCAGGGTTTATGCTGCTGAACTTAGCACTTTAACAAGAGCATTAATTTTCCTGTCCAGTAAGCTCTCTCTCCCTCTCTCTCTCTCTCTCCCCATGAGGTCTATTTTATGCGAGAACAGGTGGTAGAAATGTGATGAATTATATGACTTTTTGAAAGAATAAATGACGAAGACATTTGCATTACTGAAAAGAAACACCATATGGCTCGTATTGATTAAAAGTGAACTCATGTGAAAAGTGTTTGGAGTAGAAAATGACTTCGTCGGTAATGTTATGCATAGCAAACAACACGCAACCTGTTGATATTGGATGCTGACTCTCATTGCGATATTTGTTTCTATGCCATCTCCTCCCTACCCCATCTCGCCCCACTTCCCACCCCCTGCCCTTCTTCCACTCCTTCTCACATGTGCAGAAGGGTTTAACAGCATACAGAAATGAGTCCAGTCTCCCCTAAGCACACACTTCACATTGCGATTGACTCACTTTTACTTTAAGAAATGTGCAAAGTAGAATCTCTCTCTCTCTCTCTCTCTCTCTCTCTCTCTCTCTCTCTCTCTCTCTCTCCTCTACTATATATATATATATATATATATATATATTATATATATATATATATATATATATATATATATGTGTGTGTTTGTGTAGAGTACTCATACACTACAAAATCCATAAATATAGAGATC
Source organism: Macrobrachium nipponense (assembly GCF_015104395.2). Classification (NCBI taxonomy): domain Eukaryota; kingdom Metazoa; phylum Arthropoda; class Malacostraca; order Decapoda; family Palaemonidae; genus Macrobrachium; species Macrobrachium nipponense. Next base: position 9,098,628 of record NC_087217.1, read on the forward strand.
CTTCTCAAACAAATATTCAGTAATAAGATTCAAATCTCTCTCTCTCTCTCTCTCTCTCTCTCTCTCTCTCTCTCTCTCTCTCTCTCTCTCTCTCTCCTCTTACTGCTATCGCTTATATTGATGTTCTGCTGTCTTTGACCTCAAGTAACTGTGACGATTTCTGAGAAAGGGAGATAGAGCTGTGGCAATGGCAACACAGTGAGACCAGGATGGGAGAACAAAAGCTCCAAAATGCCTTTGCAAAAGTATAATAGCTGCCAAATAGCCACTGAATAGATTAAGTTCAAACTTTTCCATATATCTAAATCTGAGTTCTACTTGAAGATGGTCTGTGGGCATTAGTCTGTCCAGTTGTTGAATTATCATGGCTGTTTTGAATTTTAAATATAGTAAATTTGTCTAAAACAGCGGGAACCTACGCTGGTTTGTTATAAGGCTCAATATCCTCTAATAATTAATTGAGGAATCCTCAGAATTTTTCCATTATATCTTCTTATGTATTTTAGTAGGAGTCGCTTATTGTAACTCAAAAACAATCTTAGTGATACTGAAACATTAAACTGTTATATTGTAGAATCACTGTTTTGCATGTATAGGTACATTCTCTGAGTTCTGGTGCAGAGTTCTTCAAGTAAAAGATAGGTTGACGATAGTAGTTTTATTTATCGGGTAGGTACAAACAAATATAACATGGTAACCAGCTATGTGCTATCATGAAAGTCGTCCTTATCGGAAATGACGGGTGTTGCCAATTGAAGGGAAAAGATAACTAAACAAAATGCAGCTGTTTAACCCGTTCCTTCTAGATAAGTGTAAAGATAAGAGGTTGACGGTGAAGAAATGATGTCATGGTAAGGAAATCAGCATCGCTAAATTTAGCGTTAGCAGTAACAGTTACAGATTCAAGGAAATCCTGACAAGATGATATGATTACTGACATAAACGTTTATCTGTTCATTTAGAAATGCGATGTTTTAATGGTATGGAGAAGCTGGTTGGTATCCACTCTTTGGCTTGAAAGTAATGGCAGGTCCTGTCTTGTATGGGTACTGTGCCTCGCCATAATAGCTCACGTCAGCTACAAAACCCTTGTAGTGATCGGCTTCGTATTTAACCTGAAATGCATATGAAGTTATTTTTATTATATTGCACACACTTACACACATACACACACATTATGTAAGTAATTATGTATGCATCCATTTAATCGTAATAATCGCATCGCCCGCTTAACTTCCCGAACTTCTCTCACTTTTTGGATACAGTGGTCCCTATACAGCCTGAGATCCGAATACAGGAATATGAAGAAATTCTGACGTCCGTACCATGATTCGAATCCGCATCCGGAGTATCAGAACAAAGTCCCGTTACCGACCTGACCGCTACGGACGTCAAAATTTCTTCATATTCTTTCGTCTAGGACTCTAGATCCAAGGCTTTGTAGTGGGGCCAAGCGTTATCTTTCTTGAAAGTGTGAAGTATTCGAGATACCAAGGGTGCGTTGTTGTTATTATAATTACATAAGCCTTTGGTCATTAAAATGTGTGTGTGTGTGTGTAAGTGTTGCATAGAACAATAAATATCACAGCGACTATCAAATTGATTTTTCTTTGGAAACACCAATGTAAGCGGAAACGGCCTGTGAATCTGTAGTGCAAGAATGAAGGGAAAACATAGTCGAAGATATATTAGTTCGTTGCATATGAGTATATGCAGACACATCCAGTGCAAAGTGTTTCTCGTCCTTACCGTCTGTTTGCGCCCATCGGGGAGTTGGACAGAGTAGGAACCTTGGACGCTCTTGCCGTCGGAGTACTCGTTTTGACCGAAATCGGTCCCTGCGTAGTCGTCCTTAACACCATACTGGAAGTTGTACGGCATGGGTGCCTGTGCAAGAAGTTATTGGCATTTTTATTGGTCTTATTGTTGTTGGCAACCAATACTAATATTAATACTGGTCACAGTAATTTCATTGGTAGCTAAGGAGCATAGTTATAATCCTCGGCATCATCATATCATTGATCAAATAAAATCAAGAGATCCTGAAATATGAGTTTTAGTTTTTCGTAAAAGAAAACTTTAGCGATGGCTTTGTCTGTCAGTCTGCACTTTTTATCTCCGCCCTCAGATATGAAACACCACTGAGGCTAGAGGGCTGCAATCATCAAACATACCAAGTTGCAACCCTCCTTCCTCAGTAGTTTTCTATTTTATTGAAGGTTAAAGTTAGCAGCGCAATAGGACAGGCCACCGCCGGGAGGTGGCTGAAAGTTTCATGAGCCGCGGCTCATGCATCTTTATATCGAGATCACCGAAAGCTAGGTGACCTTGATTATACGCTGTACAAAAAAAAACTCGATTGTGCCGACGAAACTCCAGCGCATTTTTTACTTGTTTATTATTAGTATCGTATTTATAAAGAAAGAGATGTCATGGAATTTAATTATTATGTTGACGTGGTTTTGCAAATGATTTTTCCTTGGGACTTTTAAAAACAGAAAGAAAACTATTTTTTATGATTTAGTGTGATATTTACGTGTGAGTATTCGGAGGGTAAATACATAGCTAATAACATTGCAGAGAAAGGAAAGAATGTTTTCATTTCGAAAATTATATACAAGTGATTTTTCGATCTAAATTCAAAAAGATTAGCACATGTTCGTGATTCTATAATGCAGATGTTAATAGGTTTCGCTAGATTCATGAAGTTTTATGTTGAATATAGCTGTATTGCTGTTAATTCCAATGACGTTACTATAAATGCCTTGACGCCAAATCAAGCTAAAATTCCATTTCTGGTTAAACATGTTTACTAGAATACCCTACCTCTGCAGAAATGCCATGAATAGATAGTGTCATGGAATCGTCGTTGCTAAGATTATTATTCAGCATATTAGTATAATTTAATTTGAAAAAGAAAAGGCCTCTAACCTGACGAGCTAATAACTGCCAGTGTCGATTATTTACCTCTTTGTGAGCTGGTTGGTAACTGTTGGATGGAACGGCCGTTGCCACGGTGAAGAAGAAGCAGGCAATCACGAACTGTTAAGGAATAAGTAAATATGAAGAATAAATGAAAAAAGGAGCGAGTAAAGAAGGTGCGATTAGACTGTTTTATGAGTAAATAAATGAGTGACTAAGTATAAGGGAGCTTTGAGTTAAGATCATTGAAAGAGTTTTATAAATTTTCTTATTATAGAGTTACGTCTTCATAAGAACCGGCAGAGTTGACGGGAAATCTGTTAATTGGTAATGTAATATATATATATATATATATATATATATATATATATATATATATATATATATATAGTGTGTGTGTGTGTGTGTTATAAACAATTCAGACGCTAATGCGTACGTTGTTCATTGTCGTTAAATGTGATAAAAATGTTGAACCTAAGATTAGTTTCTTCTAACTCGTAACTGGATTCCTTTACGAGAAGCTGTGTGTGTGACGATGTTTAATTGTTACCACCTTGTACATGACGTAAGTTCTGTAGGAGCTGGAGTTGGATGCTGTGTGAGAGATGTGATGAGAGATACTGATGCCTACTGCCCATCTGCGGCAGTTTTTATACCTGACTGCTGACACATTCTTCATTGGCGGCCTTGTCTGAGCTCCTCATCCCTTCTTTTTCCTTTCCCGTAGGTAAAGATGAATTCTCAAAAGATCCTGATAATGACAGGCACTGCCCGTCACCATCTCTGGATTAATCGAGGTGATAGTTTTAGTTACTTTATCATCGTCTCGTTCATTTTGTGTGAATGTTTGGGGTAATTGAAGAGATCCGGAATTACCCCTAGATTTTCTTTCTTTCGACTTGCTTTCAGTCTAGATCGAGTTCATTATTTACAGTTTTGGGAGTCGCACCTCTGTTTTTATTACAATTATTCAGCTTACACCTAGTCACCAAACCAAATGTGCTGTAAGGCTATTTGGATTGAGGCAGAGAGAGTGAGGTGTGGGTACAGCAGATGCAAACGAAAGTAATAAACAGTTCAAGAAGCAAAGAAATAGAAGCAGAAGGTCTTTTCCTTACCGATTACTGTCTTCAACACCTTTCCCTATTTTGATTCACCTTTATCAACACTGGTGACTGATGATGTCTTTAGCAGCCCTTCCTCACTTTCGTTGCTCCTTCCGTGGTCTAAACTCGTTTCGGAGTAACCATATCTTTTGATCTCGTTAGGCGTTACTGTAGATACGAGGAACGTTTAAATTGCCTACTATGTTTGGGGCCTTGTTGTGTCAGGGGCATTAGTTTGTGAAATTTCTCTCTCTCTCTCTCTCTCTCTCTCTCTCTCTCTCTCTCTCTCTCTCTCCTCTCTCTTTCTGCAATCTATGCATCTTTCTTGTATGTAAATATTTCTATATATATTTGTGTGTGATAGTAATTATATACTTATTATAATAATATTATTCTATATAGTACATATATAGATAGATATATATTATATAGAGATATATATATAGATATATATATAATATATCTAGATATATATATCTATATATATATATATATATATATATATATGATGTGTGTGTGTGTGTGTGTGTGTGTGTGTGTGTGTGTGTGTGTGTGTGTGTGGGTGAATATATGTATAATTATCTGTCTATTTATTTACATAACATACAAGAATTTATTCAAAGCCTCACATACACAATCTACTGTACATCTTATATGGACGTGTGTGCATCTAGGTGTATCCCTTTTACGTTTTAAACATTCAAGAAGCGTGTTATATATTCTTTTTCCTTTGTCGTGAACCGTGTTGTATGTATTAGGAAAAGAAAGGGAGGAGGTTGCTGTTGAAAGGTTCGGGAAAGCGTGAAACCTGCCGTGATATGACAGACGGAAATGCA
>NC_087217.1:9108491-9125991 GCF_015104395.2 Macrobrachium nipponense
CAAGAAAGTATGTTTGTAATAATGATGCTTGGATCGTTTCATTTAATCAGAGAGAGAGAAGAATCTCTCTCTCTCTCATTGGCAAACATTTGTTTGTGGAATCATATCGAGGAATTTTATGAATTTTTTATTTGGTTTCAGGAGGAAAGTTACTTACAATACATGTTATGGAAACTTTTGCCTTTTTACTTCTGTACTAAATTTCAAATACATCCATGATGTCAATATTATATATATATATGTGTGTGTGTGTGTGTGTGTAGACAGATAAATAAACAGATAGTTTGTGATGTATTTCGCTGAAAGTTTAGCATATCAGTTTTCTCCTTCATTCCTTCAGTGATTTATTATTTCAGTTCCAGTATTATTAGTTAAATGCTCTGAAAGGTTGAAGTCGAAGGCATAGAATAAATAACAGGATGCCTGACCGTACCACACCAATTTTGATTCGATTATGTGTAAAATTTGCATTTGAAATTTAATATGTATGAAAATGAATCCGGAACAGCATCCAGCATATTTTGTATGATTGTCATTTTTTAATGTTGACATAACTAGTTACAAGAATTAGCTCTTGGGGACGTTTGTGAATCCTTGCTTCATTGTGCAAATGGCATTTTCGGGAAATGGTTTGTGACAAAATATCCCAAAATTGGTGTCAGTTGGGAAATTCCTTGAATAAGTGTGCTTGACGCTGGAGCGAAAAAATACATAGGTTAGCGAAACGGGTAAAACCGAGTTTTCAGTTTGGCTTCCTAAATCACATTTCTTTTTTCGGTCTGTGTTTCTGTTACTGTTTCGTGTTGTGCGTACGTATATCTATCTAACTATGTATCTACTTATATATATATATAATATATATATATATATATATAATATATAGGATATATATATATGAATATGCATTGTTGGTATAAATATATATATATAATATATATATATATATATATATATATATATATATATTTTAGGGCTTGTGCCTTGTATAATAAGGCGCCCTATGAGGTAATGTTAGACTTGCGATAATCTTACGCTAAGTCGGTTGGTATTGCACTTCCATCTTCAATGCAGTGTCTTGGGTTTGTAGATCACTTACGAAGTCGGGATTATCTTCTTGTTTATGACGACGAAGTGTTAAAACTCATGGTGAGAGGTTCTTGTAGAAAACACGAAGTATAAAAATATATATATATTCTTCTGAAGTTTTACATGGTTGAAGATCAGATATGATGTACAAGTCTTCTATGACGATAGCTTGATCGCTTCTGCCAATGATGATGGCTAATTCTTATTCTCTCTACATGATAAAGCTTAGGTAAAGAGATACAGGTCTTCTAATGACGATGGCTAACTCTATTCTGCTTTGTTCTACATCTCTGTTACAAGTTATGAAGGAAGCAGATAGTAGCTCGAACTTATGAACATACTATCAGATGACATAGTTTCATACGAACACACAATCAAAATGAGACACGCTACAGATCACGTAGGCCGTTTGAATTATAGGTCGCGGTAGTTGTCTCAAGCAGGGAGCTTGGACTAATGTTTATAAACAATTGAATGACTACAGGTGACGGCATGTTATCTTAGCCTACTTTTATTGTATACGTCATCTTTAGCGTCTCTAGTCTGATCACATTCCTGCAAGCAATCTGGTTGACCTCTTTAGTTTTAGTCTTTTATATATATGGACTAAACATTCCTATATTTTTATTATGTAAACACTTACATATATATATATATATATATATATATATATATATATACATATATATATTTATAATATATATATATAATATATATATATATATATATATACTGCTATTGGTTGTTTTCCTTTTATTTCTACCTGCATAGAAGTAACCTCAATTCCATAAATGTCCCCAGGCAGGAGGAGAGTTAAATCATTCCTCATATTGAAACCCTGCCAAACCGTCCTGACTGTGAAATCCCGACCCGTGCCTGGCTTTAGTAAGGGAAGGGCCAGTCGGTGACGTTGTTGACATTGTAGTGACACGCGAAAAATGTGATTGGGGGCTGTGTAAACGACAAAGGTGTTGTGGTGTCTTGTTTTTCATTGGCGCTGTCGTTTTCTGGTCAGGAAAACAGTTGTCACCATTTTCTGAAGTCTCGGCTTTTAGAGAAGTGATCTTAGATTTTTTATCAGGCTTAAAAGATTGTTTTTCCAATACGTAGCATGTACTGTAGAGATTTTTTAAAATTTGTATAATTAATATTAAAAGAAAACGCAATATAATTGCATTTTTTTTTTTTTATTTATGTAGGGTGGATAATGCGATTACGCATATATATATAGGTATGTATGTATGTATATATATATATATATATATATATATATATATATTATATATATATACGGTCATATTAATATACATTATACATTTGTATATATATTTATATATTATACATACATACATACGTACATATTAAATATATACATAGACATTTGTATATATATTTATATAGATACATTAATACTAGTACTATGTATATAACATATCTATATATATATATATATATTTCTATATATCCTATATGGGTATATAGGATATGTATTAAATATCCATATATGGTATATGATGTATGTTTTTTTAATGTGTATTTTTTAACGCGAACTGGATGGAAAAGCTGCTTCTAAATGTTTTATTTCGTGCTTTTAAGAATTTTCGATCTACATCCCGGATTCGTTTTTATAATCTTGTTATTTAAACTTTTTTTTTTTACTTAAAGTTGAACATCTGATATAATATTTTTACTGCAAGAAATCTTCATTTTTATTACTAAAAAATATCAGAAAAATATTCATTCAAATTCCACGTACTGATCATCGGTAAATTATTCACGAGGCAATACGTGTCGTGTTGAAAGCCTCTAAAATTAGTTGTTATAAAACTTAATTTTCCCGTTCCCAAAAGGTTTTCACGAACTATGCCGTGGTTAAGAGTTACTTACCTGAATAGATCACTTTCTTCCCCTGTGAATTGTAGTCTCGTTTAGGTTAAGCAGCAAAGTATGGATAAAATAAATGACTAAATATGACAGCAAGGTGATAGCTGTGCTCCTGTGTTTGATTAATGCAAGGATTATAAGCGATTTGTTTGCAAAACTGTCATTAAAATTTACTGTGGATGAATATTCTGCAGAAATCATGTGTCAGCCAAAGAAGATTACGCGCGTGAAGTGTATTGCGTCGAAAATGGAACAGGGAAATGGGTGTACTGGTGGTCTGTGTTTGATAGGAGTGTCATCAAGGCACTAATTAGGGGTCCTGAAGGGGTAAGTGGACGTTCATGGAAAACAGGTCAAAAAGACAGAACCCGTTGTATTTTTGAGGGCCACTAAGCTCGATTTTTTTTTATCCTTGTCTGTGCTTTCAAAATAGAGCGTTTGTTTTTATTAGCAATTTTTATTTAGGTTTTTTGGATTTTGTTCGTGATTTCGTACTGTCGTTGGATTTGATTTATACTGTAGATTTCACTTTTTTCTTGTTCACTTGTTACGAGAATGTTATGGAACTCGAATTATATTTTACTGTTTGTCTGACCAGTTTAGTGGGACTGTTTTAACAACGCCATTATGTTGGGCTTTGTTTCCCAGTCAGAATTTGATGACAATTTGTTTGATCCCAAGGAAATTGGAATGTGTTCATAGTAATGTTTTTAAGTAAGTTTTAAGGACGAAGCTTTTGAATTTGCTAAGATAAATTGCTCGTTGATTCCTCTCATTACCTTTTTACGTTAAAACTCGACTTGAAACTTAGCTGTTGACAATCCTACTGTCTAGACTGAATGTGACTTTTGAAGGCTGCAGAAGTTTCAACTTATCTTTTTTTTAATATATAACGTGTACTCCTAAAGAAAATGATTATAGGGGTCCATATTGTATTATTTTTATTTTCATATTTTCGGGAAAAGGAAACCGGTGTTAAATAAGTCCTGGCCCCTCCTCCTGTAAAGGCACAAAAGGAACTAAACTTGATGCATAGAAGTCCAGCGCTTTAAAGACTCAAGGTACAAACTCCATCGTTACAAAGAGAAAAGTACAAGTTTTATCAAAGTTTAAAACTCGATGGAATTTCTAAGAAGTAAATTTAAAAAATTAAACAAATGTTATATAAAAGATGGATATATTAACAATATGTTTAGATACCGTTGTAATGTGATGTGTTGTGATATTTCTTAGAAGGTAGGCTTGTTTGTATGGTGTTTTTACGTTGCATGGAACCAGTGGTTATTCAGCAACGGGACCAACGGCTTTACGTGACTTCCGAACCACGTCGAGAGTGAACTTCTATCACCAGAAATACACATCTCTCACTCCTCAGTGGAATGGCCGAGAATCGAACCCGCGACCACCGAGGTGAGAAGCAAACACCAAACCAACCACGCCACTGAGGCGCTCTTAGAATGTAGGGAGTCATCATTTAACTTCCCTTGGAGACAGAGTGCCCGAAGTGACAAGCTTAGGGAATGCTGATATCTTTTTGGGTGGCCTGATGTCAAAATTGCTCTCTTAGCAGATCAGTGTCTGTCCTGTCGCTATGGGCGCTTGATGCAGAGGGGACTTCTGAAACTGGTTATAAGCAGTTCCTGGGGCGTGAACAATGTGTGTGAGTTCTGTGTTAGGTTCTCAGAAAAAGTCCAGTGTTATTTTCTATGATAAAAAGGTATATTCAGTACTTAAATGAGCTTCTTTAAGTAACAGGAAATATGTTTCTATGATGATTATCTCCTTAGAAGAAGAAAATATGAACTAGCTTCTTAATGTGACGCCTGCTGTTCTTTTTTCGTTGATTTTCAAAGGCCTCCACTGTCTTCTGAAAGACTTTGTCAGCATCCAATCACAGAGACAGAAAGTGGAGAGAATTCTGCGTCTCTTTGATACTCAGACTATGAGCAAAAATGCACTGAAAATAGTTGTTGCCATTCTTCCAACGTAACTCGGAAAAGAAGCCGAAAATACGCCAGGGACAAGAGGAAAAAAAATAAAAATGAGTAGAGATATGTGTTATCTTACAACTTATGTAGTATTTTTCACCGAAATTCTTTAGTAAAGTAAATATGTTATTTGTTAATGTTTTGGAGGAATTGTCGGTAGAATTTTACGCGTCTCTTCACGTCCCTTCAGAGTTATCGATGCCCCTCGGCATAAAATCGGGCAATAATATTCCAGATTCAAGTCAGTACGCTTAAATTCAGGAAAAGCTTCCTGATGAGTGAAATCTACACATAATGACATTTCGAACAGTCAAATTAGGAGCACTCATAAAAATGAAATTATTCCCCAGATAATTTATGTAACAAATGAACTGCCAGGCTTTTCAAACATCATCATATTTTTGATGGAGCTTAACTAGGCTTGACCTTTGCTTTAATAAGAAAAAAGGAAATGAACATTTCTGAAGCTAAACTCTTAAAGTTAATATTATTGTAATATATAATTCATTTTGATACTACCCAGGCTATAAGAGAATACTTGCCAGTGTTACCCTGTTCCAGAAGACAGTATGTAAGAATGATGTCCCAAATTTGCTGTGCAACTTACTGGGTGGTTTAAACGCAAGAGCCCGTGCCAACACGCGGACAAAATCACTGCTTTAGGAGTAAATTCCCACTGTTAAGGGATTCATCATCAGTAGATGAAATTGATACTAAAAATGTAGTATTTAAAGTTTAATGATAATAATAAAGATTTTAATTACCGTTTCCTATTAAAAACTCACTATTACTGTATTTGATTCCATTTAGTATAAGAAAATACTTCTAAGGTCTGCATGGCTTTTATTGCTGACAGTCGAACATACTTGGTGGTACGATTTAAAAATATCGTCCATTATGTACGTGGCGCATGAAAGCGAGCACATTGTAGGCCATAAGAAGAATTAAAAACTGCAAAACAGCGTATTTAAACCTCAATAATTGGTTTTCCTGTTTTTATTACAACGTAATTGAAAAGCATAATGGTGCTTCTTCCAAGAAAATTCCTTGCTGAAGCATTCTCAGGAGCAAAATTAAACCCGCCCAACGCCCGCGTTCGCCATTTTCTTCTAAGATGAAATGGTAGTGATTGCTCTCGGCGACGACCTCGGAGGCCATAGAGCCACAATGTTATTTGAGCTAAGCACCTGATTTGGACGAGATGTGTGTTACATCTCACTTGCGTTCGCCGCCGCTCCCTTGACACCACTCGTTGCTTGTTCGTTTTTCCTGGGAACGAACGAAAACATTCTTTTCCATGGGGAATATTGTGTGTTTTTTTCGGTCGTTAAACTCTGGTCTCTCGGGGTCTGAGGGAAGCACTGAGGTACATGTGTGTGTGTGTGTTTGTGCGTGTGTTTGTTTATATATAATATGCTGTACACATGGCTTGTGGTGTTACTATTCAAGTTTGAAGCGAAACGGGTCAGGAAATAGCATTAGTTTAATAGATCCAGAAATTTTCTTTCAAGTAATTACCAATTTTGTAAATAAAGTTTTCACCGCATTTTTTTTTTATTTACATATTAAAGCATCGTCTGTTCGATGAGTCCCTCTTGCCAGTCACTTGCAGAATGTAGAATTCCTTGAGTCCCTCTTTCATTTCCCTCATAGAAAAAGCGGACGGCTCCTAAATAGCGGCTTTGACGTCTCCTGCGAAAAGAAGTTGGTCATGAAACATTTCTCGCCTCTCTTCTCATGACCTTTTGCTTGATATGGACGGCTACCACCTGTCACAGTTGTTCCAACCAACAAAATCTTACACATTTCAAACAATAATTCAGGCAACCGAAAGCAAATCGTGAAAATATAAAGCAAAGAAAATTTGTGCTTTCTTTGATAGTGGTTTACAAAAAGCTCGCAACAATATTGAAATTGTCATAGCCTCATTGTCCCCGGCCCTTTGCAACGTCCATCCTACACGAAAATATATTGAGTGAAAAAATATATAGACTACATTTTTTTTAAATCCAGCCTTCCACTCAACCAAATTTATCCTTTGAAAGAAGAAATAGAGTATTTTCCGGTATTCCAATACTCCTTTCCTCTTTTTATAGTCTCTCTTTAGGAAGAATACAGAGCGAAATGTGGTCTCTGACATGACCCGTTGGGAGACAAAAGCATCGAAAGAACAGAGAAATTCTATTTTTCTGTTGGGACGGGAAGTGTCCCAAAATATTGTTAACGCGGGCTTGTTTGGAACTCGGCGCCGCCGTTTCCCCTACCCTCCCGATCCTCTGCCTAACCCGCCCCCACCCGGGGCGGACAAATAGGTTTGCAGGAGGACGGTTGATGTCTCCCCTACCTAGAGATAAGTGAGCACAGGATGTCTCTGCGGATGGACTAATAAGTCTTCGAGACATCCTAATCCTTATAACTCCTTGTAACCTTCCTGTACCCCTACCAACCTCGCCCCCACCCGGGCCGGATAGACCGGTTTGTAAGGGGATGGTGGCTGTGTCATGTCTCCCCTACTGTCTCTCACCTGGGAAGGTCGAACAAGATCCACTCGGAATTTATTATTATTGATGATGAGTCAAATATCGACATTTGTAAGACTTAGGTACCACGAACGGTTTTTATTCATAATTGCATTGGCTGACTTGCAGAGTCTCTTATATTCCCGATCATCTCCAGCGAGTGTTAAGTGTTAATTGCAGTGGCGAAAAACGACATTTACAATATGCACTTTGGTATGAAAACCACAAACATCCACCAAGGCTGAGCAATCAAATCCCCCACCCCTGAGAGTTCAGTAAGGGCCCTTATAAGGATTCGTATCTCTTCCCTCCGCCAGACTCCAGAGTCGTGTCACTTATTGTCAGACTCGATGCTCCTCTTTGTAAAAGTTTCCGGAAAGTTCGACTTGGTTGACGGAGGTGATAATGATGGTGATGGTCATAGATGCATAGACCCTACATAATAATAATAATGCGAAGATATCCACAATGGTGTTAATGTAAATATATGTTTTAGAAATATATATTTACATCTACACCACAGGATTTCTTCACGATTTAATGACTTATGCGATTATGAAATTTTTATGAATAATAATAATAATAATAATAATAATAATAATAATAATAATAACGGTAATTGATAATAATAATAATGATAATAATGCTCCATTCATTGAATGAAAAACAGCAAATAGGACGCTGATATCCTAAAGCCCAATTTAGAGGACAAAATGTGAAGAGCCCGAGTGACGTGTGTTGTCATTTTAGAATCTACCGAGCTTTATTTACAAGTCATTGACAAGGGAACGTATGACGAGGATCCGGATACTGAAGTTCTGCTAGTAATGATTTCGTTGCTTTCATAGAAGAAGAAGAAGAAGAAGTTGCTTCATCCCGACGTAATGTATTCCTTCTCTCGTGTTGACGCTTGTTTGCTTCTGAGCCTCTGCAGCGGGATATGCAATAGAGTTGCAGGCGTTGAAACAGCCCTGTTTGTCATCTGTTTGTTATCATGTTTCGTTGGAGAAACAATTAGTACCGTTCCCGGGAGCATGTTTGTGATACTCGGAGGACAAACAGCATTTGCTCGGTCTGTTTATCAATTATGACATTGGACGTGAATATCATAGCGAGGACACGAATGGTGCCTTTGACGTTAATCTTATTTGCCTTTGCTTTGAATATGCATCCAGGACCTCTAGGGAATTCACTCGCCCCGGTTTGGTTTACGACGAATCGCTGCAGTAGACTGCGCTCATTACCGTTGGTGTTTTTCCCTGCTTTTAATGACGGCTAAAGTTGGCACTTTTCTTTTTGTCGTATGTGTATCGAACGTGATATAATACATCAATTGACTTTTCTGTCCATTTATTCCATTGCCCCACCATTTTGTTCTGCATTATCATCATCATCATCATCATCTGTATCAAATACAACAAGTATGAACGAGGCATTGACCTTTGTCATGGCTGTATGTAACCGATTTTCATCATTGGATATAATTTGCTCTCCCCCGAACTTCAGCCTTTTGATGCCGCGTATTAACGTTGTTGCTGTAAACGGAAATCCTTTCTGCAGAACTGATGATTATATAGTGAAGAGAAAAGAGGAAATGCATTAATTATTTCAGTATATTTTCTTGCTTCATTCATTGAGGGCTTATTTTGATTTTGATGGCGTCTTTCAGTGAAAATATGATTTTAATTAGATAATGCTCATTACTTTTTTTTTTTTTTTTTTTTTTTTGCCTTACATCGGGTAAAATTAAAAACAGAGTTTGGAGGGTGGTTATCAGAATTAAAATGGAAGGATTTGCGAATGAAGTTGACCTTTATTGCAAGAATACGTTCCACAAAGTAGTTCTCAAACATATTTTATTTTTCAACTTTTTGTATTGATTCGTGGTTGCATATGTATACATATATATATATATATATATATATATATATATATATACATATATATACATATATATATATATATATATATATATATATTATATATATATATCGAGCTACAATGTCCTTTAATATCTAATTCTAATTCGCTCTACCTCGGAATTAATATCAATTAATCATATATGCTTAACCGAAGGGGAATTTTTTTCTCGATAAATAGACTTGCCTGGACCAGGGCGCGAACCCATGGATCCTTTCAAATCCAGGAACGTCAGTGAAGCTTTTACCTACTACACCACAGCGATGGTGTCAGACATTAATATTGCGTTAAATGAATGCTCTTTTGATTTGTTGTCGGTGTGCAAATGTAATATATTGTTATTCGAATAGCAAAAGATTACATGGGAAAGTGCAGTTTTGATTGTTGGATGTTTCCTGTTCTCTTTTGGAATTGTGAAAATGAGGGAAAAATGATGCTTGATCGCTCGTCTGTTTTTGAGTCATTTCCCTAAATGATGCAACTATATCCAACTTTCAATCATTCACTCTATATTTACTCCGTCTGCGCTAATGAAATAAGCGTCCAAAATGAATTTCATTACGAAGTAAACGGTCTAATGAAAATATAAAGCGCCAGTAAATAAAGCGAAATAATCCTCGCTATTGATAAAACAAAGATTCCAATTAAATAAAGCAGGTTAACGCTTTATTGATCGGACGGGAGTAAACAAAGGATCGGGAATATTCCCTTTTTTATGATGTGAAATTGCTCTCCCTGTCCGTCTCTATTAGGTGAGAACAAGTTGACTGTCAACGAAGCCGCTGTATTGGAGGTTAATTTGGGTTTGGATGTTTTCGGGAGAGCTGTGAGGCAGATGTTTTGCGGTTCTTTATAGTCCGTGGTTAATCCCCCCCCCCCACCCCCCCTCCCCAACCCGACCTTACCACTCTGTTTTACATTTATGTAAAGAGGATGGTTTCATCTTCAACCGCTGGTGTTATTTTAGTAGAGCACCAAGCCACGAAAATCATTTGGAATTAGATGGAGAGTCTCTTCCAAAATAATTAATTTGTATTATACATGCCTTTGTTTTCACATTTTATACTTTTTTTTTACTGAAAAAAAAATGTGACGGAAAAAACGCACTGCTATTTGTGAAGTAGATTAGTTTACAATTTTATTTACTTGCCATTTTGGTTCTCGCACTTGGCTTTATCTGAGGTGGGCAAGCAAAGCTCATATTGTTGCTTCTCCCGACCACCTTTCCCCATATATTATCCTTACTTAAAGCTGCAGCCTTGCCACAGATAGTTTTATTTATCTGTCAGACTGCGGGAGGTTTTTGCGTTCCCTGTCTCGTATCTTCTGGCGAGCTTTAGTTCCATGCCACCCTCAAGACGTCGAAGATTTTCTGAAAGTTCTCTTACAATTCAGGAGAGAGAGAGAGAAGAGAGAGAGAGAGAGAGAGAGAGAGAGAGAGAGAGAGAGAGAGAGGCTGACTCATTGTACTGAAGTAAAAATCTTTATATCTCTTCGAAGACTGCTGCTCGTATAAATTGAGAGAGAGAGAGAGAGAGAGAGAGAGAGAGAGAGAGAGAGAGAGAGAGAGAGAGAGAGAACTTGTCGAGTACTGCATTTTTATCAGATATATGGTAAAAATATATATGTGTGTTTATATGTATATTACGTATTTATATACATGTATGATTGTTTATGTGAGTGTCATTTATGTGTATGTTATCCTTTTGTGAAAGTATATAAATAATTTATGGAAGTTTTTTGCAGACCGGTTTCATCCATGATTCAGCAATTAAAATGAAAAGGTTATTGATCACCGCCTTGTATTTTTCTTGGCTGTTACCCTCTGAAAGAGGAAACGGAAAAAAATGATGAGAAAAACAACTTACACACCGACGTACATACACCGTTTTCTCATTACTTTTTCGAAGAAAGTGCATCATGATGACTTGTAATTATGAAGTATAATAAAAACTTGCCTTGGTTAGTGAGCAAGAGGAGTTCCGTTCGTTTTCTTGCCCTTTTTTCACTTTTTTTATTCATCTTTTTTTATCGTTGCAGGCATGCATGAAAAGCAGCAGTTCAACTGTCTGCTCTAATGACTAAGGGAATTTTCTCAGAATCAGATCCGAGTTTCAATCGGCCGTCAGCGAGAGAAGCAGATGCTTGACTTCATTTTTGCTTGTGATGTTTGCATGTGTACAGTTCTTGTGCTTCCACTTAGGAGAGATGCCCAAGCACGTACACAAATAAGGCATCTGCTGACTTCCTATGTACATGCCGTGACCTTTTTACCTCATTTGTCACGCTAGCCCTCAACTCTCGCTGTGTCGAGACACTTCCTCAGCTCAGTTTGAATTTTAATATATAACGCTCGCTTAATTATTGAACGTTGAATTAGACACACTTTCCTTTCTGTTTTATGAAAAATAAAGGTATCTCGCTGGACGAGTTGTTTTCGTGCTCACCTACCGATTCGGTAGTCCCGAGTTTCGATTCCCCGCTCTGCCAACAGGGAATCAAAGAAATTTGTTTCTCGTGATAAGAAATTAATTTCTCGATATAATGTCGTTCGGATCCCACAATGAGCTGTAGGTCCCGTTGCTAGGTAACCAATTGGTTTCTAGCCGCGTTGATAATCTAATCCTTCGGGCCAGCCCTAGGAGAGCTGTTAATCAGCTCAGTGGTCTGGGTAAACTATGATATACTTACTTTTTTTTTAATAATAAGAGAAAGAAGAGATTCACGTCCAAGAAGTGATCGCACATATTCGAGGGCTTATTTCAGGGTGGTCGTCCGTAGCACTACGAGTATAGCCTTGGCCATTGCATAAGAAAAAAAGAAAAAAAAGATGTGCAGCCAGCAAAGGGGAAAGTATGCCATTCCTTCTCCCGCAGGACGTTAAGAGAAGAAAGCTCAGTGTTTGGTATTTATAGGAACCAACAGGTGTTGAACGAAACAGAAAGGGACCTCAGAGGACGTGTATATGAGAGGAGATTTGGTTTCTGTGTGTGTTTGCCTGTCCATGTGTGCGTGTGTGTGTGTGTGTGTGTGTGTGTTTGTATGTTAGTTCGTGTGACTGTATTGACCCATAACCACCGAATAGCGCCGCCACATGGCGTTGCCGTCGTCGTCTGAAGAGGAAGCAGACGCGATACAGTGGTGCAATTTCTGAAGAAAATGTGAGAGGGGGCGCCGCTGAAGGGGGGGGGGGATGGAAGGATGGATGAGGAGAGAGTGGGTACGTTGGGGAGGGGGGGGGGGGGTTGTCGCTCTTCAGGTGTTGAAGAAAATCGGGCCAGAGAGAAAGAGTTTTTATTTTTTATTTTTTTCGCTAGCGAGGAGAAACAGAGGGAGGAAGGGAGGGAGGGAGGGAGGGAGTGAGTGAGTGAGTGGAGGATTTAGGGGGATGGGGAGGGAGACAACAGTGGTTTTGCAGGGAAAGAGGGAAGTGTGGCCTTTTGAAAGCCGCCAAAATGAAAGATTGGTTTTTAGAAAGTGAAAGTGCTTTCACTGTCACTCATGATTAGCGCTTCACACACACACACACACACACACACACACACATATATATATATATATATATATATATATATATATATATACATATACATATATATATGTATATATAATCATATATTATATATATTTGTGGATTAATATAACATACATAATAATATGTATAATATAACATATATTATAATATATTTGTGGGATTAATACATACATTAATAATATGCTATAATATATACGCACATATAGCGTATATATATATATATATATATATATATAATATATTATATATATATATATATATATATATAGTATAATATATATTATATATGTGTGTGTGTGTGTGTGTGAGTGAGTGTGTGTGTAGTCTATATATTATATATATTATTATGTATGAATATTAATCTACAAATATCGTTTAATACGCAATTCACTCTACCTCGGGAATATCATGCACCCAAGGGGAGTTGTAATTGATGAGTGGTTCGTCACTGATGAGATTCGAACAGTTGCCGGGTTTAGAAGCAACGATCTGGAAGAGTTCTGACCGCTCGTTTTTCAAAGGTCGCTGTACATCGTTGCTTCAACTCCCACTGGTGACGAAGCACTTATCAATTATAATGCCCATTGGGTGTGCGTTAATCCAATGTTTTAATGAATTGGATATTAAAAGCCGTTTATGGCTTGATATTTGTGCATATGATAAATGTCACGGTGTATGTGACAAATATTCTTATATGTATATATTTATATATATATATATATATAGTATATATATATATATATATATATATATATATATATATATATATGATATACATACATACTATATATATATATATTATATATATATATATATCCATTTTTTATGTATATATATACATATATATATATAGTATATGTTTAATATATCTATGTGTGTGTTATATATATATATATATATCCATTTTTTATATATATATCATATGTATATATATAGTATATATATAGTATATGTTTATATCTATGTAGTGTATATATATATATATATATATGTGTGTGTGTGGTGTGTGTGTGTGTGTGTGTGTGTGTGTGTGTGCGCGTGTGTAAATACATGATATTGTTGGTCGAAACCGGTATCATCTTTTGATGTAAGTTAGTGAAATATGAATAACAGAAAATTCGTTTATTGTAGTTATCGTCCAGCTGTCCACCCAGGAATTCCTCATCTTTCAGATCGGTTTCGTATTTAGCTTTTTGCCCTAAAACTATGTCCAATTAGCGTGGCAATGCCACGGAACATCCCATGTTATCCGGAATTTTTAGCGCAGTTTGGTATTTATGATTTTCAGCCGTTAAATGATTCCTTCCCTTGCTTTGTGCCTTTGGTGACCTATTTGTTGGATTTTTTGGGTATTATTTTAGGAAGGATGATTGTCTTTAGTTTTATCTCTCGGTATTGTATTGAGATTATATATATATGTGTGTGTTTGTGTTTATGTACACTTGTGCGTATGGGTGTGTAAACGTACCACACGGAAAGTGGAATACTTGTTCTCAATTTTTTTTTTTTATGGTACATGTTCACGTACGAATTGCGATATATATATATATACACACACACACACACACACACACACACACACATATATATATATATATATATATATATATATATATATATATATATTTATGTGTGTGTGTGTATTGTAGAGTTGATAGCTTCCTCTATGGCTGCTACCTGCCATAGCCAACTAACTACCATGATTCTACATTATTCTCAGCTTAAAATTTGAACGGGGCCTCCTCATATCTCCCGTATTTCCCTTATGTGTGTCTATGTAAGTTGGGAGAAAACGAGAGAGAGAATTCAGTAGATAAAGTATAATGTAGTCCGCGAAAAAACGTTCTAATCGATGTGCTGTAATTTGGTAAAGCACTGATAGTTTTTTTTTTTTTTTAATAGTTGTATAACGAAAGTATGTTAAGGATAATGACAATAGTTCCATGGAAGTATAACGAAAGGATGTTAAAGATAATGACGAATATAATCATGGATGGAAGTATAGCGAAAGGATGTTAAAGATAATGATACTATTTTGGAAGCTTTTTTTCCTGAAATATTTAGGAATGTATAAAGCATTTGTTGGCTTTCGTTTGGTTTTTAATTTAAGTAATACAAGTGTTAGGCATTCAATTAAGGGTTCATTGAGTGATGTTCGTAGTTTTTATGCGCTGGAATGAAATTGCAAACCATTATTCTACCAGAGCAGATAAGGAAATTGGGTTATTCTACAGCACAGAATTATTTCAACAAAACCTTTCGGGTGTAATGCAGTTGGTCTATTGGGAAAGTTTTCCCGCTGGTATTAGTCATTTTGTCCATTTACGGTGAATAGTTGTAACGCTGTTTACACTGTATTATCATTTTCAATAGATGAAATCAAGAAACATTTATGAGTTTGAAAACGCTTATTTTTCAGCAATGAAATTTCTTTCATTCCTTTCATATTGAACCTCTCGCCCTTTCATTACTTATATATTTACATTATCATGTTTATTGATCTCCGAAGGATGCTCCACTACCTTTGCTCGCCATATATCGGAAGACATTTGCCTTTCCTGTTCCACCTGAAAGATCTTGTGTAACGCCACCATTCTGACAACTCCTGCACCCTCAGTAAAAAAAAAGAAGAAGAAAAAAAAAATGTTTTACCTCCAGCTGTTTGGCGTCTTTTTGTAACGGGAAACAGCGTCAGAGCTCTCTTTCTCTCTTTCTCTCTCCCTTTACCTTCCTCATTTTTCTCTTGTCCTCTCTCTTTCTTTTCTCTTCCTCTTTCCCTTCTTTCCTTTTCTCTTCCTCTTTTTCTTTTTCTATCCCCCTTTTTCCTCTTCCTCTTTCCCCTTTATCCTTTTTTTCCTTATTCTTCCTTCCTTGTTCCCTTTCTTTCTTTCTTCTTTTTTCTGGTTCGCGTTCCTCTTGCTATTCTCGCCTCTTTCTATTTCGCTTCCTCTTTCTCTATCTCTTTCCCTCCTTATTTCTTTTTTCTCTTCCTCTTTTTCTCGTCCTTTTTCCCTATCTCTTTCCCTCCCTGTTTCCTTTTTCCCTCTTGTTCATTTTTCGCTTCCTTTTTCTCATCCTATTTCTCTTCCTCGTTCTCCTCCTCTCCTCAGCATCCCGTTAAATGTGTAGTATCGTGTTGTTAGAGAACTGAGATATGTGTAGACACAACATTTAAAAACAGCCTGTTCACAAAGTAAGGATGGCGACGCATCCCCATCCATTGTTCACCGCATTAAAGAAAAAAATAAATAAATAAAGTGGATAAAAATCTACAGAAGCGCGTCAAGAAATCATGGTCAAAATTTAATATTGGAATATTTCTTTTCCAGCCATCTCATCCCAGCGGCATAAATTCCCTCACGAAATAACGTACTTTTTTTTTTTCCCCGTGCCGTTATTGACTCGCCGATGTCCATCGTTCCCGTATTTAACTTTGACCCAAGAACTGAACCCAATTGGGCTCGAAATTTAATGCGATTCATTAGCTCGGGATGGAAATGAGAATTTCTGATTGGCTGCAGTTTTCCATTGCTGTGATTATTATAATTATTATTATTGTTATTATACTGTGTTCGGCAGTTAAAATTCTTTTTTCTGAGGTTGCTGTGGTAAGTAAATATATTTCATGAAGTGGAAAAGTTTTTATGAGTTTTAGCAGGATTTTGTTCTTAACGATGACCTGTCGTGATTCTAAAGAAGCTGTTAATGTGGTCTCTGTTAGGAATTTAGGTTTTTATGCTGTCAGCTGCATACGGACGCTTACTATTATTGATGGGCATATTTGAGTTTGAAAATAATAACAACCAATTTACGCTTTTCCGTCTTCTGGTTTGAAAATTAAACTTGGTGTGATGGAAAGTAGGGATTAAAGTGCATGACGACATTCATTACTGAGCGTAAGACGTCGTAACTCAGTTAGGTTAAGTATGAAAGAGTGATAAGGCATCATCGCCTGCAGGAGAGTTTCTCTCGTATGGGAATGTGGATGTTGTTAGTTTTTTCACAAACATTAAGCCACAAATGTCGTTAGTTTTTTCACAAACGTTAAGCTACAAATGTCGTTAGTTTTTTCACAAACGTTAAGCTACAAATGTCGGTAGTTTTTTTTCACAAATATTAAGCCACAAATGTCGTTAGTTTTTTTCACAAACGTTAAGCTATGCGGTTAGTTTTTTTTTTGTTTCACAAATTATTTTTTTTAAGCCCACAAATGTCGTTAGTTTTTTTCACAAACGTTAAGCTACAAATGTCGTTTATCATCCAACTCGCGTATCAATTATAATTCCCCTTTGGTGTATTTCCGAGGTAGAGCCACTTGTATATTAGACGACATTTGTAGGTTAATTTTTGTGAATATAAAAAACGTCACGGTGATGTGATGAAAATTCCTGTATACATTGTATATATATATATATATATATATATATATATAATTCTCTTATCAAACAGGTTTATTCTGTTCTCTTCCCCGCATTGAGTATCCGAAATATGATTTTAAGATATATATAGAAAATAGATTATTATATATCATATATATACTATATTGATAGATATATATTAGCGAGATA
>NC_087217.1:9128491-9130991 GCF_015104395.2 Macrobrachium nipponense
AAATCTGAAATTCAAGTATTTTTTGGAAATCAGAAATTATGAAAGAGGTCTCTGATCTTCCGCATATTCGGCCGAGTGGTATATAATTATAATGCTAAAGCTGTGAGTGTGAAACGGCCGCATTTGTTTCTTATAAGTCATCTGATTCTAAAATATTTTGTCAGTCACCTCTTTTACCATGCACCGTTATTTGATACCTGTAACTCCAAATTTCAAGTTACATTCTGCAGTGATAGCTTGCGTGTTGTTATTGTCGAATAATAGTATCTGTTCATCAGAAGAGGTCAAATATTGTTATTGTTCCTTGAAACAACAGATATTTATTTTTTGGTTATTTTCGTCCCTTAGTTTCATGTCAGTTTTCATAAGGAAGTAAGTTTATGGTTTTCCATTTCCTTTACTTCTCCAGCATCCTCTCCAGTCCAGCCACTCCACTTCTGCAAAGGAAAGTATTGGGTAGCCACATCTTTCTCTAGATTTCCTAAGGGAATTTTCTTCCCTAACTGAACCATAAATACAACTTTACCTCTCTCTCTCTCTCTCTCTCTCTCTCTCTCTCTCTCTCTCTCTCTCTCTCTCTCTCTCTCTCGTGCAGGCTATACAAAGATTTAGCAAGGTGTCTCCTTGCCTAATTCGCTATTGACCTGGTTTGCAATGTCTTGATAATTCAGTTTGCAGAGGCGAATGCGTTCCCAGCCTCCTTGTTATATCGCAGCGAAGACTGAATGCAATAAATGTGCGCTTCTGTGCAGAAGATAAAATTTTTCTTCTTGCTTGGATGTTTCTACGATAGTTTTAGTTTTCTGTAAAAGAAAACCGTTGAGAAGGACATGTCTGTCCGTCCGCATTTTTTTCTGTCCGCCCTCAGATCTTAAAAACTACTGAGGCTAGAAGGCTGCAAATTGCAAATTGATCATCCACCCTCCAGTCATCAGACATAACAAATTGCAGCCCTCTAGCCTCAGTAGTTTTTATTCTATTGAAGGTTAAAGTTAGCCATAACGATATAGGACAGGCCACTACCGGGTCGTGGTTAAAGTTTCATAGGCCGCAGCTCATACAACATTATACCGAGGCCACCGAAAGAGAGATCTATTTTCGAGAGCCTTGATTATACGCTATACAGAAAGCTCGATTACGCCGAAGAAACTTCGGAGCATTTTTCACATGTCTATGTAATGAATGGAAAAACTGCTAACACGTGTAACAGCCACAGTGAAAAATCAGGATCTAAATGCATCATTATATAAGAATAGCGTTAAAATTTTGTACCGAAGGTCAAAAGAGGCAGTTATCTTTTTTATGTCATTCAACACAAAAACTTACGTGTTGGGAATAATAATGTATTCAGCAAATATGAACAACTTTTTAACCAGATGTCTCTTTATATATACTACAAATGTTCAAAAAACAGAATTGCACTTTGGGTATACACGTATGAAGTGACATGTCATGTACTTGTTTACTGAAATATAAAAGCGTGCGCCGAAGTATTAGGAATGGAGACAAACTTTTTAAATGAATTTTCAAAATGTAAGTGTTATATTCAGCAAGTTGAGGGGAAAGTTATGCTCACTAAAGTTAAATGTTTTTGGTAAAACTTTGAGGGTCTCTTGTTATTGGGGGAAAGTTTAGAATTTCTGGAAATGCCTTAGAAAATTGTTTCCGACAGATGGGAGATACTCCAGTGGCATCCTCCTCCTCCTCCTCCTCCTCCTCCTACTCCTCCTCCGCCAGAAAATTTCATTAAACCTTAATATTTGAAGTCATGGTGAAAGCCTACACACATTCATGTGTATGTGGTATGTTTGTTATCTTTCTGTGCATACGTGTGTCATTTATGTTAGTTACTTGGTGTCATTGTTAAAGAATTCGTGATTTACAAAACTTGTTATACCCTCATGATTTTCTCGTATTTATTTTTACGCGAGTTTATTCATACGCGAATATTTTTATTTCATGATATAATAAGTTACGCGCAAGTTTAACTCACTCGTATCTTTTCTTAATTATTTATCGTGTTTTTAACATTACAAGTATTACGCTGACATAAACACAATGGAGCGTTCCCGGTGCTGCACTCGTTTTTGTGAACTCTGCCTGGATTGCAGGTGTTTAAGGACTGATTCTTAAGTTTATTCCTGCCACGATTTCAAGGATTCCTATGGGAACGAATCTCAAAATATTTGGATAATTCTCAAGTTGAATAGTTCATTGCTTCTTAGGAATGTGACCAGTAGACCTTCAAAGCACGTGTTGGTATATACGTGAATGCGAGTGCATTTTTGTACATCTAAATTAAGGAAATAGTATTTAATGTTGTTATTTTGTTTGTCAAAATGATTCGTTACCGTTTGGTTGGGCCTTCAGCTCACAAACTAAATGACCAGCGGTCGATCACTGAATTGGACGGACAAGTGAAATGTGTACTTAATTGTCAGAGGACTGTTGTGAGTTGCAGCTTTGGTGGAGAGAGAGAGAGAGAGAGAGAGAGAGAGAG